>NC_042981.1:940088-1062588 GCF_901001165.1 Salmo trutta
ATCTTCGTCGGAATACACTCCCAGGACTCCCACTTCCCCAAGAAATGTTTGTTTTGTTCGATAAACTCCATATATGTCCAAATACCTCCTTTTGTTCGTGCGTTCAGATCACTATCCAAAGGCAAAATGCGCGAGCGCAAAACCAGAAACGAATAGTCAAAAAGTTCCATTACCATTTGTAGAAACATGTCAAACGATGTTTACAATCAATCCTTAGGGTCTTTTTATCATAAATATTCGATAATATTCCAACCGGACAATAGCGTATTCATTACAGAGGAAAAAGAAGGATTGGAGCGCCTGCAGTAAACAACTCATTGGCCTCAAGCAGTCCACTGGTTGAATGGGCTCTTATTCTCTCCCCAGTAACGGTAGAAGCATGAAACAAGGTTCTAAAGACTGTTGACGTCTAGTGGAAGCCTTAGGAAGTGCAAAATGACCCCACAGACACTGTAGTTTGGATAGGCAATCACTTGAAAAACTACAAGCCTCAGATTTCCCACTTCCTGGTTGGATTTTTCTCAGGTTTTTGCCTGCCATATAAGTTCTGTTATACTCACAGACATCATTCAAACAGTTTTAAAAACGTCAGCGTGTTTTCTATCCAAATTTACTAATAATATGCACATATTTGACTCTGGGCCCGAGTACCAGGCAGTTTACTCTGGGCACGCTTTTCATCCGAACGTGAAAATACTGCCCCCTATCCCAAACAGGTTATTAACAGTCTGATGGCCTTGAGATAGAAGCTGTTTTTCAGTCTCTCGGTCCCAGCTTTGATGCACCTGTACTGACCTCACCTTCTGGATGATAGCGGGGTGAACAGGCAGTGGCTCGGGTGGTTGTTGTCCTTGATGATCTTTTTGGCCTTCCTGTGACATCGGGTGGTGTAGGTGTCCTGGAGGGCAGGTAGTTTGCCCCCGGTGATGCGTTGTGCAGACCTCACTACCCTCTAGAGAGCCTTACGGTTGTGGGCAGAGCAGTTGCCGTACCAGGCGGTGATACAGCCGACAGGATGCTCTCGATTGTGCATCTGTAAAAGAGTGTTTTTGGTGACAAGCCAAATTTCTTCAGTCTCCTGAGGTTGAAGAGGTACTGTTGCGCCTTCTTCACCACGCTGTCTGTGTGGGTGGACCATTTCAGTTTGTCTGTGTACGCCAAGGAACTTAAAACTTTCCACCTTCTCCACTACTGTCCCATCGGTATGGATAGAGGGCTGATCCCTCTGCTGTTTCCTGAAGTCCACGATCATCTCCTTTGTTTTGTTGACATTGAGTGTGAGGTTATTTTCCTGACACCACACTCCGAGGGCCCTCACCTCCTCCCTGTAGGCCGTCTCATCGTTGTTGGTAATCAAGCCTACCACTGTAGTGTTGTCTGCAAACTTGATGATTGTGTTGGAGGCGTGCATGGCCACGCAGTCATGGGTGAACAGGGAGTACAGGAGAGGGCTGAGAACGCACCCTTGTGGGGCCCCAGTGTTGAGGATCAGCGGGTTGGAGATGTTGTTTCCTACCCTCACCACCTGGGGGCGGCCCGTCAGAAGGTCCAGGACCCAGTTGCACAGGGCGGGGTTGAGACCCAGTGTCTCAAGCTTAATGATGAGCTTGGAGGGTACTATGGTGTTGAATGCTGAGGTGTAGTCAAGGAACAGCATTCTTACATAGGTATTCCTCTTGTCCAGATCGGATAGGGCAGTGTGCAGTGTGATGGCGATTGCATCGTCTGTGGACCTATTGTGGCGGTAAGCAAATTGGAGTGGGTCTAGGGTATCAGGTAGGGTGGAGGTGATGTGATCCTTGACTAGTCTCTCAAAGCACTTCATGATGACAGAAGTGAGTGATACGGGGCGATAGTCATTTAGCTCAGTTACCTTAGCTTTCTTGGGAACTGGAACAATGGTGGCCATCTTGAAGCATGTGGTGACAGCAGACTGGGATAAGGATTGATTGAATATGTCCATAAACACACCAGCCAGCTGGCCTGTGCATGCTCTGAGGACGCGGCTAGGGATGCCATCTGGGCCAGCAGCCTTGTGAGGGTTAACACGTTTAAATGTTTTACTCACGTCGGCCACGGAGAAGGAGAGCCCACAGTCTTTGGTAGCGGGCCGTGTCGGTGGCACTGTATTGTCCTCAAAGCACACAAAGAAGTTGTTTAGTTTGTCTGGGAGCAAGATGTCGATGTCGGTGATTGTCTGTAGACCCTGCCACATACGTCTCATGTTTGAACCGTTGAATTGCAACTTTACTTTGTCTCTATACTGGGGCGCAGTGGTCTAAGACACTGCATGTCAGTGCAAGAGGCGTCACTGCAGTACCTGGTTCGAATCCAGGCTGCATCAATCCAGCTGTGATTGGGAGTCCCATAGGGTGGAGCACAATTGGCCCAACGTCATCCGGGTTTGACTAGGGTAGGCCGTCATTGTAAATAAGAATTTATTCTTAACTGACTTGCCTAGTTAAATAAAGGTTAAATAAAAAAATATATATATATACACACTGACGCTTGATTGCCTTGGAGGGAATAACTACACTGTTTGTATACGGTCATGTTTCCAGTCACCTTGATTAAATGTGGTGGTTCTCGCGCTTTCAGTTTTGCAAGAATGCTGCCGTCTATCCATGGTTTCTGGTTCGGGAAGGTTTTAATAGTCACAGTGGGTACAACATCTCCAATGCACTTCCTAATAAACTCACTCACCGAGTAAGCGTATACGTCGATGTTATTGTCTGAAGCTACCTGGAACATATCCCAGTCCACATGATCGAAGCAATCTTGAAGCGTGGAATCCGATTGGTCAGATCAGCATTGGCTAGACCTAAGTACGGGCACTTCCTGTTTTAGTTTATGCCTATAGGAGGGGAGCAACAAGATGGAGTCGTGGTCAGATTTGCCAAAGGGAGGGCGGGGGAGGTCCTTGTATGCATTGCGGAAGTTAGAGTAGCAGTGGTCCAATGTTTTGCTCGAGTGGGTACTACAATCAATGTGCAGGTAGAATTTAGGTAGCCTTGTTCTCAAATTAGCTTTGTTAAAATCCCCAGCTACAATAAATGCAGCCTCAGGATATATGGTTTCCAGTTTATATAGAGTCCAGTGAAGTTCTTTCAGGGCCGTTGAGGCATCTGCTTGGGGGGGATATACACGGCTGTGACTATAGTCGAATTCTCTAGAGAATAGAGAATTATTTTGGTATATAATGCGGTCGGCATGTGATTGTAAGGAATTCTAGGTCAGGTGAACAAAAGGACTTGAGTTCCTGTATGTTGTTATGATTACACCATGAGTCGCTAATCATGAGGCATCTTCTTAACAGAGAGATGTTTGTTTCTGTTGGCGCGACGCATGAAGAAACCCGGTGGCTGTTCCGACTCTGACAACATATCCCGAGTGAGCCATGTTTCCGTGAAACAGAGAATGTTACAATCTCTGATGTCTCTCTGGAAGGCAACTCGTGCCCTAATTTCATCCACCTTGTTGTCTAGAGACTGGACATGGGCAAGTAATATTCTCAGAAGCGGTGGATGTTGTGCTTGCCTTCTGAGTCTGACCAGTAGGCCGCTCCGTCTGTCTCTCCTGCGGCAACCGTGTTGTTTTGGGTCGGCCTCTGGGATTAGATCACATGTCCAGGGTGGAGGTCCGAATGAAGGATCCACTTCAGGAAAGACGTATTCCTGGTTGTAATGATGGTAAATTGACATCGCTTTTATATCCAATAGTTCTTCCTGACTGTGTAATAACACAAGATTTTCTGGGCTAACGGTGTACGAAATAATACAGGCGACCATCTCTGTCGGCGCCATCTTGCTGTTATTGATCAACCTATATCTATTTTTTTTTTTTTTTCTACATATTATATTAAACTGAAATATGTAATAAACCCTGTTTGATTGATATGTATCAAGTCTGGTAAGACTTTTGCCATTCTAATGCTTATAAGCTTTGTTATTATTTTATTGTCACATTTATTAAACTCTCCAGATTTTCCTGGTTTTAATATAACTGAAATACCTGTTTGATACATGGAAATAGAAAGTACTGAATTAAGTGACGTGTGTTTTCATTTGTGTAAATAGGAAGCCTCTTTGTCCAAAAACTTTGAACAGAATTCTATGGGAAAGCTGTCCAGTCCTGGTGCTTTTCTCTGTGTGAATGTTTTAACGCTATCTAATATTTATTCTTGGGTGATCTCAGTTTTTAATTACCATTTTTTTTTGCCTGCTGATAGCGTTCTCATTTCTATTTCATCAATACGGAGGTAACGCATGATCTCTCTGAAGTAATCTTGTGAAATGGTTTCTCCAAAGGAACGGTATCCCATACAGTACATGTCTGAGCAGAAGCTCTCCATATACACGCTCTCGCCACCGAATACTTCAGGAACATACAGGAATGAAATTAACGCTTCCAGCTCATCAACAGACAGATCCCAGGCGGTGTCTCCTTGCTCCCTGTGCACCTCAGCCACAGTACCTGCTGTAGCATGTTCACGTCACATAAAACAATGAAAGCAGGCGAGTGTGTTGCGGATGTACTTTTGGGCTTGAGATGTAGAGGCTGCTCTCTCAGTGATGACATTTTGTGCTTGAGATGTAGAGGCTGCTCTCTCAGTGATGACATTTTGTGCTTGAGATGTAGAGGCTGCTCTCTCAGTGTTGACATTTTGTGCTTGAGATGTAGAGCCTGCTCTCTCAGTGATTACATTTTGTGCTTGAGATGTAGAGGCTGCTCCCTCAGTGATGACATTTTGTGCTTGAGATGTAGAGGCTGCTCTCTCAGTGTTGACATTTTGTGCTTGAGATGTAGAGCCTGCTCTCTCAGTGATTACATTTTGTGCTTGAGATGTAGAGCCTGCTCTCTCAGTGATGACATTTTGTGCTTGAGATGTAGAGCCTGCTCTCTCAGTGATGACATTTTGTGCTTGAGATGTAGAGGCTGCTTTCTCAGTGATGACATTTTGTGCTTGACATGTAGAGCCTGCTCTCTCAGTGATGACATTTTGTGCTTGAGATGTAGAGCCTGCTCTCTCAGTGATGACATTTTGTGCTTGAGATGTAGAGCCTGCTCTCTCAGTGATGACATTTTGTGCTTGAGATGTAGAGGCTGCTCTCTCAGTGATGACATTTTGTGCTTGAGATGTAGAGGCTGCTCTCTCAGTGATTATATTTTGTGCTTGAGATGTAGAGGCTGCTCGCTCAGTGATGACATTTTGTGCTTGAGATGTAGAGGCTGCTCTCTCTGATAATATACACTCCTAAAACTGGTTATAACTCCAGTTGTGTTTGTGATATTAAGATTCTAACACTGACAGTGTGTTATATTCACTACTGGTCAAACAGTTTTAGAACACCTACTCATTCAAGGGTTTTTCTTTATTTTTACAATTTTCTACATTGTAGAATAATAGTGAAGACATCAAAAACTATGAAATAAAACATATGGAATCATGTAGTAACAAAAAAGTGTTAAACAAATCAAAATATATTTTATATTTGAGATTCTTTAAATTGCCACCCTTTGCCTTGATGACAGCTTTGCACACTCTTGGCATTCTCTCAACCAGCTTCACCTGGAATGCTTTTCCAACAGTCTTGAAGGAGTTCCCTCATATGCTGAGCACTTGTTGGCTGCTTTTCCTTCACTCTGCGGTCTGACTTATCCCAAACTATCTCAATTTGGTTGAGTTCGGGGGATTGTGGAGGCCAGATCATGTGATGCAGCACTCCATCACTCTCCATCGTGGTAAAATAACCTTTACACAGCCTGGAGGTGTGTTGCAATGCACACCGGGACCGAGAGACTGTTAAACAGCTTCTATCTCAAGGCCATCAGACTGCTAAACAGCCATCACTAACTCAGAGAGGCTGCTGCCTGCACTGAGACCCAATCACTGGACACTTTAATAAATGGATCACTAGTCACTTTAAACAATGCCACTTTAAATAATGCCACTTTAATAACATTTACATATCTTGCATTACTCATATCACATGTATATACTGTATTTTATACCATCTATTGCATCTTGACTATGCCGTTCGGCCATCGCTCATCCATATAATTACATGTACATATTCTCATTCACCCCTTTAGATTTGTGTGTATTAGGTAGTTGTTGTGGAATTGTTAGATTACTTGTTAGATATTACTGCACTGTCGGAACTAGAAGCACAAGCATTCTGCTACACTCGCATTAACATCTGCTAACCATGTGTATGGACCAATAACATCTGCTAACCATGTGACCAATAACATCTGCTGACCATGCGTATGTGACCAATAACATCTGCTAACCATGTGTATGGACCAATAACATCTGTTAACCATGTGACCAATAACATCTGCTAACCATGTGTATGGACCAATAACATCTGCTAACCACGTGACCAATAACATCTGTTAACCACGTGACCAATAACATCTGCAAACCATGTGACCAATAACATCTGCTAACCATGTGACCAATAACATCTGCTAACCATGTGACCAATAACACCTGCTAACCACGTGTATGGACCAATAACATCTGCTAACCATGTGTATGGACCAATAACATCTGCTAACCATGTGACCAATAACATCTGCTAACCATGTGTATGGACCAATAACATCTGCTGACCATGTGACCAATAACATCTGCTAACCATGTGTATGGACCAATAACATCTGCTATCCATGTGTATGGACCAATAACATCTGCTAACCATGTGTATGGACCAATAACATCTGCTAACCATGTGACCAATAACATCTGCTAACCATGTGTATGGACCAATAACACCTGCTAACCATGTGACCAATAACATCTGCTAACCATGTGTATGGACCAATAACATCTGCTAACCATGTGACCAATAACATCTGCTAACCATGTGACCAATAACATCTGCTAACCATCTGTATGGACCAATAACATCTGCTGACCATGTGTATGGACCAATAACATCTGCTAACCATGTGTATGGACCAATAACATCTGCTAACCATGTGACCAATAACATCTGCTAACCATGTGTATGGACCAATAACATCTGCTGACCATGTGACCAATAACATCTGCTAACCATGTGTATGGACCAATAACATCTGCTATCCATGTGTATGGACCAATAACATCTGCTAACCATGTGTATGGACCAATAACATCTGCTAACCATGTGACCAATAACATCTGCTAACCATGTGTATGGACCAATAACACCTGCTAACCATGTGACCAATAACATCTGCTAACCATGTGTATGGACCAATAACATCTGCTAACCATGTGTATGGACCAATAACATCTGCTAACCATGTGACCAATAACATCTGCTAACCATGTGTATGGACCAATAACACCTGCTAACCATGTGACCAATAACATCTGCTAACCATGTGTATGGACCAATAACATCTGCTAACCATGTGTATGGACCAATAACATCTGCTAACCATGTGTATGGACCAATAACATCTGTTAACCATGTGACCAATAACATCTGCTAACCATGTGACCAATAACATCTGCTAACCATGTGTATGGACCAATAACATCTGCTAACCATGTGACCAATAACATCTGTAGACCATGTGTATGGACCAATAACATCTGCTGACCATGTGTATGGACCAATAACATCTGCTTACCATGTGTATGGACCAATAACATCTGCTAACCATGTGTATGGACCAATAACACCTGCTAACCATGTGTATGGACCAATAACATCTGCTAACCATGTGTATGGACCATTAACATCTGCTAACCATGTGACCAATAACATCTGCTAACCATGTGTATGGACCAATAACATCTGCTTACCATGTGTATGGACCAATAACATCTGCTAACCATGTGTATGGACCAATAACATCTGCTAACCATGTGTATGTGACCAATAACATCTGCTAACCATGTGACCAATAACATCTGCTAACCATGTGTATGGACCAATAACATCTGCTAACCATGTGACCAATAACATCTGCTGACCATGTGTATGGACCAATAACATCTGCTAACCATGTGACCAATAACATCTGCTGACCATGTGTAATGGACCAATAACATCTGCTAACCATGTGACCAATAACATCTGCTGACCATGTGTAATGGACCAATAACATCTGCTAACCATGTGACCAATAACATCTGCTGACCATGTGTAATGGACCAATAACATTTGATTTGACTGCTTTAGCGGTTCCAGTTACCTCGCCTGCCTGAGCCTCAGACAGCTCCAGGATAGACAGATGGCTCTCGATGTCAAAGCTGGAGAAGAAACTGCTCCACTGCTTCTCAAACAACACCAGGTCCTGGAAGAGACACCGGAGTCAGCGTGACCATCACAACACGCTGGTCCAACGTCTACAGGCGTGTGGTGCGTTCAAACTCAGAATGGTTACCTCAGTCAGGAGGTTGTCCAGGGAGACAGGGTCCAATCTGGTGTAGGTCTGCCACAGCTTCTCACTAATGTCCATCAACTGGAACACACAGCAAAGTACACACATCCAGTCAACCATTTCCCGAGAAGTAACCCAAACTCCTTGCTAACGGCCAAATGCAACGCCACGCCCACAGTTTCTTCTCTGCGATGAGTCTGGATACGAGCTACCTCCCCGACGATTATTATAATGCGAAACACATTCTAACCGTTCTGATTGGTCCCAGACAGATAGGTTGGGCCAGAGCCAGAACACAAGTGGGTAAAGCAGTGTTTTAGAAAATGTGTCATTGGCTTTGATTCTGATTGGTTAGAGATGATCCAATTGCTGATGACTTTGTTTTGTACAACGCCCCCTCGTGCCCCTCAAATGTCTAAGACTGAAGTATGTAGCGAATTTAGTTTGAGTCGTCAGGCAACTATTGTCTACCATTCAAATTAAATGGAGATGTAATTATTTTACTAACTATTCTGCCATGGATGTAAGGTTTGTATTACATATGTATTAGTAATATGGAGTGAGGTACCTTGTATTTCATGGTGAAGAAGCTTCCTCCACCGATCCCTTCCAGAGCGAAGGCCTGAATGATGGGCCACTTCTCTATCATAAACATGTCAAACGTCTGGATGTGGCCTGAAAACAGCACAGTTTCTCATTTACATATAAACAATACACATCCCAAATCGTCACACTATAAAACAAGTTGCTGGTTACAGTTCAATTATGTTACAATTGTTCAATTAGTTGTTTGCTTCATTACATAAGTGGAACAATAGAAGTCAAAAACTGTTTAAAGTTTAAAACTGTTAAGCAATTACCGCTTACCAAGGAAGTAGTTAGAGGAGTAATTACTGGTTACCAAGGAGGTAGTTATAGAGGAGTAATTACTGGTTACTAAGGAGGTAGTTATAGAGGAGTAATTACTGGTTACTAAGGAGGTAGTTATAGAGGAGTAATTACTGGTTACCAAGGAGGTAGTTAGAGGAGTAATTACTGGTTACCAAGGAGGTAGTTATAGAGGAGTAATTACTGGTTACTAAGGAGGTAGTTATAGAGGAGTAATTACTGGTTACCAAGGAAGTAGTTATAGAGGAGTAATTACTGGTTACTAAGGAGGTAGTTATAGAGGAGTAATTACTGGTTACTAAGGAGGTAGTTATAGAGGAGTAATTACTGGTTACCAAGGAAGTAGTTAGAGGAGTAATTACTGGTTACCAAGGAAGTAGTTATAGAGGAGTAATTACTGGTTACCAAGGAGGTAGTTATAGAGGAGTAATTACTGGTTACCAAGGAGGTAGTTATAGAGGAGTAATTACTGGTTACTAAGGAGGTAGTTATAGAGGAGTAATTACTGGTTACTAAGGAAATAGTTATAGAGGAGTAATTACTGGTTACCAAGGAGGTAGTTATAGAGGAGTAATTACTGGTTACCAAGGAAGTAGTTATAGAGGAGTAATTACTGGTTACCAAGGAAGTAGTTATAGAGGAGTAATTACTGGTTACCAAGGAAGTAGTTATAGAGGAGTAATTACTGGTTACTAAGGAGGTAGTTATAGAGGAGTAATTACTGGTTACTAAGGAGGTAGTTATGGAGGAGTAAATGCAGTGCATTCAGGAAGTATTCAGACCCCTTCACTTTCAACACATTTTGTTACGTTACAGCCTTATTCTGAAATTGATTAAATAGTTTTTTTCCCTCATAAATCTACACACAATACCCCATAATGACAAAGCAAACACAGGTTTTTAGATCTTTTTTTTCTTTTTACTGAAATATCACATTAACATAAGTATTCAGACCCATTACTCAGTACTTTGTTGAAGCCTTTTTGGCAGCGATTACAGCCTTGAGTCTTCCTGGGTATGACGCTATAACCTTGGCACACCTGTATTTGGGGAGTTTCTCACATTCTTCCTTGCAGATCCTCTCAAGCTCTGTAAGGTTGGATGGGGAGCATCGCTGCTCAGCTATTTTAAGGTGTCTCCAGAGATGTTCGATCGGGTTCAAATTCGGGCTCTGGCTGGGCCACTCAAGGACATTCAGAGACTGTGTTGTCTTGGCTGCGTGCTTAGGGTTGTTGTCTTGTAGGAAGGTTTACCTTTGCCCCAGTCTGAGGTCCTGAGCGCTCTGGAGCAGGTTTTCATCAAGGATCTTTCTGTACTCAGTTGGTAGAGCATGGTGTTTGCAACGCCAGGGTTGTGGGTTCGATTCCCACGGGGGACCAGTATGGAAGAAAAAAAGAAAAAAGGATGAAATGTATGTATTCACTACTGTAAGTTGCTCTGGATAAGAGCGTCTGCTAAATGACTAAAATGTAAAATGTAAAAATGTACTTTGCTCCGTTCATCTTTCGCTTGATCCTGACTAGTTTCCCAGTCTCTTCTGCTGAAAAACATCCCCACACCATGATCCTGCCACCCCCATGCTTTACCGTAGAGATGGTGCCAGGTTTCCTCCAGACGTTATGCTTGGCATTCAGGCCAAAGACTTCAATCTTGGTTTCAACAGACGAGAGAATATTGTTTCTCATGGTCTGAGAGTCTTTAGGTGCCTTTTGGCAAACTCCAAGCGGGCTGTCGTGTGCCTTTTACTGAGGAGTGGCTTCCCTCTGGCCACTCTACAATAAAAAGGCTTGATTGGTGGAGTGCTGCAGAGATGGCTATCCTTCTGGAAAGTTCCCCGGCCACTAGGAGCGCCGCCTCTGGATGAGCGTTTTCCTGTGTGCTTATGGCCGTATACAGCTCATTGAGTGAGGTCTTAGTGCCACCATCGGTTTGTGGTGGTAAATAGACAGCTATGAAAAATACAGATGAAAACTCTCTAGGTAGATAGTGTAGTCTACAGCTTATCATGAGATACTCTACCTTAGGCGAGCAAAACCTTGAGACTTCCTTAATATTAGATTTCGTGCACCAGCTGTTGTTTATAGCTACTACAAAAATCTCTGAAACTGGAAACACTTATCTCCCTCACTAGCTTTAAGCACCAGCTATCAGAGCAGCTCCCAGATCACTGCACCTGTACATAGCCCATCTATAATTTAGCCCAAACTACTACCTCTTCCCCTACTGTATTTATTTATTTAATTTATTTTGCTCCTTTGCACCATATTATTTAGATTTTAACTTTGAACTTTATTCAAACTACAAATCTACCATTCCAGTGTTTTACTTGCTATACTTTATTTACTTTGCCACCATGGCCTTTTTTGCCTTTACCTCCCTTATGTCACATAATTTGCTCACATTGTATTTAGTCTTATTTTTTTCTACTGCATCATTGATTGTATGTTGTTTTACTCCATGTGTAACTCTGTGTTTTTGTATGTTGTCGAACTGCTTTGCTTTATCTTGGCCAGGTCGCAATTGTAAATGAGAACTTGTTCTCAACTTGCCTACCTGGTTAAATAAAGGTGAAATAAATAAAAAATAAATAAATAGCTGTTGTTTACAGCTGGTGTACCCCTTGTCTTACCAGAGTGTAACGCCCTGGCCATAGAGAGGGGTTTTGTTCTTTATTTTGGTTAGGCCAGGGTGTTACATTGGGTGGGCGTTCTATGTTAATTTTTCTATGTTTTTGTATTTCTTTGTTTTGGGCCGTGTGTGTGTGGCTCCCAATCAGGCACAGCTGTAGTTCGTTGTTGCTGATTGGGAGTCACACATAAGGAGCCTGTTTTTCCTTTGGGTTTTGTGGGGGGGGGGGGGGGGGGGGGGATTGTTTCTGTTTAGTGTCGTGCACCTGACAGCACTGTTTGGCTGTCGGTTTTCTTGTTTTGTTGTATCGTGTTCGTTCGTAAATTAAAACTCAAGATGAACACTAACTCCGCTGCACCTTGGTCTACTTCCACAGACAGCCGTTACACAGAGGCAGCTCTTCTATCTTGCCGATGCAGCGTAAACCCAGCCAGCTGTATGTTATCCATGTCGTCGTTCAGCCACGACTCGGTGAAACATAATACAGTCTTTAATGTCCCATTGGTCGGATATTCGTGATCGTAGCTCGTCTATTTTTGTTTTCCAAATGATTGTACGTTGGCTAATAGGACTGATGGTAGAGGCAGATTACCCAGTCTCCGTCGGATCCTTACAAGGCACCCTGACCTACGTCCTCGATATCTCCGTCTCTTTTTCATGCGATGAACGGGGATTTGAGCCTTGTCGGGTGTCTGAAGTAAATCCTTCGCCTCCGACTCGTTAAAGAAAAAAATCTTCTTCCAGTACGAGGTGAGTAATCTCTTGTCCTGATATCCAAAAGCTCTTTTTCGGGTCATAAGAGACAGTGGCGGAAACATTATGTACAAAATAAGTTACAAAAAAAAACACACACTGTAGCACAATTGGTTAGGAGCCCGTAAAACGGCAGCCATTCTGCAACTTAGGTCTTTACTGAATCAGTATTGAATCACAAGTAAGGCTGTTTTCTTTTGCAGATGCAGGAGGTTACGACTGTTCAGAATGATGATATGATATGAGGTTATGATTAATAGGTTGACTGTTTTATGGATGTGATAGGTAAAGACCTTCAGAGTTTGATTCGGGAGATGGTAACAACCGCTCTCGTGGTGCCCCAAATCCTAATGAGTTAATTGTCACATGATTAATTTAAAATCAGGTAACACACATAGTTAGTTGATTAAATAAATAACAATCATCAGATTAATGAAAGTAAAGTCACGACGCGTAACAAAATGTGGGAAAAGTCAAGGGGTCCGAATACTTGCCAAAGACACTGTACATGTAACATGTACTATGTAATGTAATCTCTGTAAGTATACTGTACCCTGGGTGCTGTAAGGAACTCCTATACGGCTGCAGTCTTGAACCATGCTCACAAAGCTGGAGATCTTAAACTCCTCCGCTGCTTCCTCGTCTTCATACTGCAGGGGGAGATGAGGGGGGAAAACAAAGAAGATGGGGGAGGGCGGAGAACAGGAGTGAACACAATCAACATGGGTAATCAACATTCAACTTATACACAGGTCAATGTATGTCTATGCTTGGTTAAGGAAACAAATATAAATGCATTTCTATTAATTAAGTAATCTAATCAAGACATAAAAATATTGTTATTTACTTCTTGATCAATTGAACATTTGAATGAGAACTTAGAAGTGTGATGGCAGTAATAGCTAACCTCTGCCTGGGTAAGGCAGTCTATGTGATTACAGTAATAGCTAACCTCTGATTGGTTCATGCAGTGAACGGTGAGGTTCCTCCAGTGGGAGACGTAAGGCAGCAGGTAACTGTAGTTAACTGGGTTACAGTACAGGTGAACACTCTCTGCCTTGATCAGCACGATCACATCTGGAGACGGAAGAGAGGGGTCAAAGAGAGGGGTCGAAGAGAGGGGTCGAAGAGAGGGGTCGAAGAGAGGGGTCGAAGAGAGGGGTCGAAGAGAGGGGTCTCAATGTTAACGAGCCAGAACAACACAGAGTAAGACAGCATTAACAAAACACTAGAAAACAGAGGTTGTCATCCCAAAAAGCACCCTATTCCCTATATAGTGCACTACTGTTGACCAGAGACCTATATGCACTATATAGGGAATAGGGTGCCATTCGGGATGTAGTCTTTTAGACATATTAATCACTGGATCCAGGAGCCATAACCCCTACTACTGACTATACTGATCCTAACCCCATAACCCCTACTACTGACTATACTGATCCTAACCCCATAACCACTACTATTAACTATACTGATCCTATCCCCATAACCCCTACTACTGACTATACTGATCCTAACCCCATAACCCCTACTACTGACTATACTGATCCTAACCCCATAACCCCTACTACTGACTATACTGATCCTAACCCCATAACCCCTACTACTGACTATACTGATCCATCCTAACCCCATAACCCCTACTACTGACTATACTGATCCATCCTAACCCCATAACCCCTACTACTGACTATACTGAGCCATCATAACCCCTACTACTGACTATACTGATCCTATCCCCATAACCCCTACTACTGACTATACTGATCCTAACCCCATAACCCCTACTACTGACTATACTGATCCTAACCCCTACTACTGACTATACTGATCCTAACCCCATAACCCCTACTACTGACTATACTGATCCTAACCCCATAACCCCTACTACTGACTATACTGATCCATCCTATCCCCATAACCCCTACTACTGACTATACTGATCCATCCTAACCCCATAACCCCTACTACTGACTATACTGATCCATCCTAACCCCATAACCCCTACTACTGACTATACTAATCCATCCTAACCCCATAACCCCTACTACTGACTATACTGATCCTATCCCCATAACCCCTACTACTGACTATACTGATCCATCCTAACCCCATAACCCCTACTACTGACTATACTGATCCATCCTAACCCCATAACCCCTACTACTGACTATACTGATCCATCCTAACCCCTACTACTGACTATACTGATCCTATCCCCATAACCCCTACTACTGACTATACTGATCCATCCTAACCCCATAACCCCTACTACTGACTATACTGATCCTATCCCCATAACCCCTACTACTGACTATACTGATCCTAACCCCATAACCCCTACTACTGACTATACTGATACTAACCCCATAACCCCTACTACTGACTATACTGATCCTATCCCCATAACCCCTACTACTGACTATACTGATCCATCCTAACCCCATAACCCCTACTACTGACTATACTGATCCTAACCCCATAACCCCTACTACTGACTATACTGATCCATCCTATCCCCATAACCCCTACTACTGACTATACTGATCCATCCTAACCCCATAACCCCTACTACTGACTATACTGATCCATCCTAACCCCATAACCCCTACTACTGACTATACTGATCCTATCCCCATAACCCCTACTACTGACTATACTGATCCTATCCCCATAACCCCTACTACTGACTATACTGATCCTATCCCCATAACCCCTACTACTGACTATACTGATCCTATCCCCATAACCCCTACTACTGACTATACTGATCCATCCTATCCCCATAACCCCTACTACTGACTATACTGATCCTAACCCCATAACCCCTACTACTGACTATACTGATCCATCCTAACCCCATAACCCCTACTAATGACTATACTGATCCTAACCCCATAACCCCTACTACTGACTATACTGATCCATCCTAACCCCATAACCCCTACTACTGACTATACTGATCCTAACCCCATAACCCCTACTACTGACTATACTGATCCTATCCCCATAACCCCTACTACTGACTATACTGATCCTATCCCCATAACCCCTACTACTGACTATACTGATCCATCCTAACCCCATAACCCCTACTACTGACTATACTGATCCATCCTAACCCCATAACCCCTACTACTGACTATACTGATCCTAACCCCATAACCCCTACTACTGACTATACTGATCCATCCTAACCCCATAACCCCTACTACTGACTATACTGATCCTAACCCCATAACCCCTACTACTGACTATACTGATCCTAACCCCATAACCCCTACTACTGACTATACTGATCCTAACCCCATAACCCTACTACTGACTATACTGATCCTAACCCCATAACCCCTACTACTGACTATACTGATCGATCCTAACCCCATAACCCCTACTACTGACTATACTGATCCATCCTAACCCCATAACCCCTACTACTGACTATACTGATCCATCCTAACCCCATAACCCCTACTACTGACTATACTGATCCTAACCCCATAACCCCTACTACTGACTATACTGATCCTAACCCCTACTACTGACTATACTGATCCTATCCCCATAACCCCTACTACTGACTATACTGATCCTAACCCCATAACCCCTACTACTGACTATACTGATCCTAACCCCATAACCCCTACTACTGACTATACTGATCCATCCTAACCCCATAACCCCTACTACTGACTATACTGATACTATCCCCATTACCCCTACTACTGACTATACTGATCCATCCTAACCCCATAACCCCTACTACTGACTATACTGATCCTATCCCCATAACCCCTACTACTGACTATACTGATCCTAACCCCATAACCCCTACTACTGACTATACTGATCCATCCTATCCCCATAACCCCTACTACTGACTACACTGATCCTAACCCCATAACCCCTACTACTGACTATACTGATCCTAACCCCTACTACTGACTATACTGATCCTATCCCCATAACCCCTACTACTGACTATACTGATCCTAACCCCATAACCCCTACTACTGACTATACTGATCCTAACCCCATAACCCCTACTACTGACTATACTGATCCATCCTAACCCCATAACCCCTACTACTGACTATACTGATCCTAACCCCATAACCCCTACTACTGACTATACTGATCCTAACCCCATAACCCCTACTACTGACTATACTGATCCTATCCCCATAACCCCTACTACTGACTATACTGATCCATCCTAACCCCATAACCCCTACTACTGACTATACTGATCCATCCTAACCCCATAACCCCTACTACTGACTATACTGATCCTAACCCCATAACCCCTACTACTGACTATACTGATCCATCCTAACCCCATAACCCCTACTACTGACTATACTGATCCATCCTAACCCCATAACCCCTACTACTGACTATACTGATCCATCCTATCCCCATAACCCCTACTACTGACTATACTGATCCATCCTAACCCCATAACCCCTACTACTGACTATACTGATCCTAACCCCATAACCCCTACTACTGACTATACTGATCCTATCCCCATAACCCCTACTACTGACTATACTGATCCATCCTAACCCCATAACCCCTACTACTGACTATACTGATCCATCCTAACCCCATAACCCCTACTACTGACTATACTGATCCTATCCCCATAACCCCTACTACTGACTATACTGATCCTAACCCCATAACCCCTACTACTGACTATACTGATCCATCCTAACCCCATAACCCCTACTACTGACTATACTGATCCTAACCCCATAACCCCTACTACTGACTATACTGATCCATCCTAACCCCATAACCCCTACTACTGACTATACTGATCCATCCTAACCCCATAACCCCTACTACTGACTATACTGATCCTAACCCCATAACCCCTACTACTGACTATACTGATCCTAACCCCATAACCCCTACTACTGACTATACTGATCCTAACCCCATAACCCCTACTACTGACTATACTGATCCTAACCCCATAACCCCTACTACTGACTATACTGATCGATCCTAACCCCATAACCCCTACTACTGACTATACTGATCCATCCTAACCCCATAACCCCTACTACTGACTATACTGATCCATCCTAACCCCATAACCCCTACTACTGACTATACTGATCCTAACCCCATAACCCCTACTACTGACTATACTGATCCTAACCCCTACTACTGACTATACTGATCCTATCCCCATAACCCCTACTACTGACTATACTGATCCTAACCCCATAACCCCTACTACTGACTATACTGATCCTAACCCCATAACCCCTACTACTGACTATACTGATCCATCCTAACCCCATAACCCCTACTACTGACTATACTGATACTATCCCCATTACCCCTACTACTGACTATACTAATCCATCCTAACCCCATAACCCCTACTACTGACTATACTGATCCTATCCCCATAACCCCTACTACTGACTATACTGATCCTAACCCCATAACCCCTACTACTGACTATACTGATCCATCCTATCCCCATAACCCCTACTACTGACTACACTGATCCTAACCCCATAACCCCTACTACTGACTATACTGATCCTAACCCCTACTACTGACTATACTGATCCTATCCCCATAACCCCTACTACTGACTATACTGATCCTAACCCCATAACCCCTACTACTGACTATACTGATCCTAACCCCATAACCCCTACTACTGACTATACTGATCCATCCTAACCCCATAACCCCTACTACTGACTATACTGATCCTAACCCCATAACCCCTACTACTGACTATACTGATCCTAACCCCATAACCCCTACTACTGACTATACTGATCCTATCCCCATAACCCCTACTACTGACTATACTGATCCATCCTAACCCCATAACCCCTACTACTGACTATACTGATCCATCCTAACCCCATAACCCCTACTACTGACTATACTGATCCTAACCCCATAACCCCTACTACTGACTATACTGATCCATCCTAACCCCATAACCCCTACTACTGACTATACTGATCCATCCTAACCCCATAACCCCTACTACTGACTATACTGATCCATCCTATCCCCATAACCCCTACTACTGACTATACTGATCCATCCTAACCCCATAACCCCTACTACTGACTATACTGATCCTAACCCCATAACCCCTACTACTGACTATACTGATCCTATCCCCATAACCCCTACTACTGACTATACTGATCCATCCTAACCCCATAACCCCTACTACTGACTATACTGATCCATCCTAACCCCATAACCCCTACTACTGACTATACTGATCCTATCCCCATAACCCCTACTACTGACTATACTGATCCTAACCCCATAACCCCTACTACTGACTATACTGATCCATCCTAACCCCATAACCCCTACTACTGACTATACTGATCCTAACCCCATAACCCCTACTACTGACTATACTGATCCATCCTAACCCCATAACCCCTACTACTGACTATACTGATCCATCCTAACCCCATAACCCCTACTACTGACTATACTGATCCTATCCCCATAACCCCTACTACTGTCTATACTGATCCATCCTAACCCCATAACCCCTACTACTGACTATACTGATCCTAACCCCATAACCCCTACTACTGACTATACTGATCCTAACCCCATAACCCCTACTACTGACTATACTGATCCTATCCCCATAACCCCTACTACTGACTATACTGATCCTAACCCCATAACCCCTACTACTGACTATACTGATCCTAACCCCATAACCCCTACTACTGACTATACTGATCCTAACCCCATAACCCCTACTACTGACTATACTGATCCTATCCCCATAACCCCTACTACTGACTATACTGATCCTAACCCCATAACCCCTACTACTGACTATACTGATCCTAACCCCATAACCCCTACTACTGACTATACTGATCCTAACCCCATAACCCCTACTACTGACTATACTGATCCTATCCCCATAACCCCTACTACTGACTATACTGATCCTATCCCCATAACCCCTACTACTGACTATACTGATCCTAACCCCATAACCCCTACTACTGACTATACTGATCCATCCTAACCCCATAACCCCTACTACTGACTATACTGATCCATCATAACCCCTACTACTGACTATACTGACCCATCCTAACCCCATAACCCCTACTACTGACTATACTGATCCATCCTAACCCCATAACCCCTACTACTGACTATACTGATCCATCCTAACCCCATAACCCCTACTACTGACTATACTGATCCTATCCCCATAACCCCTACTACTGACTATACTGATCCATCCTAACCCCATAACCCCTACTACTGACTATACTGATCCTAACCCCTACTACTGACTATACTGATCCATCCTAACCCCATAACCCCTACTACTGACTATACTGATCCATCCTAACCCCATAACCCCTACTGACTATACTGATCCTAACCCCATAACCCCTACTACTGACTATACTGATCCTATCCCCATAACCCCTACTACTGACTATACTGATCCTAACCCCATAACCCCTACTACTGACTATACTGATCCTAACCCCATAACCCCTACTACTGACTATACTGATCCATCCTAACCCCATAACCCCTACTACTGACTATACTGATCCTAACCCCATAACCCCTACTACTGACTATACTGATCCTAACCCCATAACCCCTACTACTGACTATACTGATCCTATCCCCATAACCCCTACTACTGACTATACTGATCCATCCTAACCCCATAACCCCTACTACTGACTATACTGATCCATCCTAACCCCATAACCCCTACTACTGACTATACTGATCCATCCTAACCCCATAACCCCTACTACTGACTATACTGATCCATCCTATCCCCATAACCCCTACTACTGACTATACTGATCCATCCTAACCCCATAACCCCTACTACTGACTATACTGATCCATCCTAACCCCATAACCCCTACTACTGACTATACTGATCCATCATAACCCCTACTACTGACTATACTGATCCATCCTAACCCCATAACCCCTACTACTGACTATACTGATCATAACCCCTACTACTGACTATACTGATCCTATCCCCATAACCCCTACTACTGACTATACTGATCATAACCCCTACTACTGACTATACTGATCCTAACCCCATAACCCCTACAACTGACTATACTGATCCTAACCCCATAACCCCTACTACTGACTATACTGATCCATCCTAACCCCATAACCCCTACTACTGACTATACTGATCCATCCTAACCCCATAACCCCTACTACTGACTATACTGATCCATCCTAACCCCATAACCCCTACTACTGACTATACTGATCCATCCTAACCCCATAACCCCTACTACTGACTATACTGATCCATCCTAACCCCATAACCCCTACTACTGACTATACTGATCCTAACCCCATAACCCCTACTACTGACTATACTGATCCATCCTAACCCCATAACCCCTACTACTGACTATACTGATCCATCCTAACCCCATAACCCCTACTACTGACTATACTGATCCATCCTAACCCCATAACCCCTACTACTGACTATACTGATCCTATCCCCATAACCCCTACTACTGACTATACTGATCCTAACCCCATAACCCCTACTACTGACTATACTGATCCTAACCCCATAACCCCTACTACTGACTATACTGATCATAACCCCTACTACTGACTATACTGATCCATCCTAACCCCATAACCCCTACTGACTATACTGATCCAATCCCCATAACCCCTACTACTGACTATACTGATCATAACCCCTACTACTGACTATACTGATCCTATCCCCATAACCCCTACTACTGACTATACTAATCCATCCTAACCCCATAACCCCTACTACTGACTATACTGATCCATCCTAACCCCATAACCCCTACTACTGACTATACTGATCCATCCTAACCCCATAACCCCTACTACTGACTATACTGATCCATCCTAACCCCATAACCCCTACTACTGAATATACTGATCCATCCTAACCCCATAACCCCTACTACTGACTATACTGATCCATCCTAACCCCATAACCCCTACTACTGACTATACTGATCCATCCTAACCCCATAACACCTACTACTGACTATACTGATCCATCCTAACCCCATAACCCCTACTACTGACTATACTGATCCATCCTAACCCCATAACCCCTACTACTGACTATACTGATCCTAACCCCATAACCCCTACTACTGACTATACTGATCCATCCTAACCCCATAACCCCTACTACTGACTATACTGATCCATCCTATCCCCATAACCCCTACTACTGACTATACTGATCCTAACCCCATAACCCCTACTACTGACTATACTGATCCTAACCCCATAACCCCTACTACTGACTATACTGATCCTAACCCCATAACCCCTACTACTGACTATACTGATCCTATCCCCATAACCCCTACTACTGACTATACTGATCCATCCTAACCCCATAACCCCTACTACTGACTATACTGATCCTAACCCCATAACCCCTACTACTGACTATACTGATCCTAACCCCATAACCCCTACTACTGACTATACTGATCCTAACCCCATAACCCCTACTACTGACTATACTGATCCATCCTAACCCCATAACCCCTACTACTGACTATACTGATCCTATCCCCATTACCCCTACTACTGACTATACTGATCCATCCTAACCCCATAACCCCTACTACTGACTATACTGATCCTAACCCCTACTACTGACTATACTGATCCTAACCCCATAACCCCTACTACTGACTATACTGATCCTATCCCCATAACCCCTACTACTGACTATACTGATCCATCCTAACCCCATAACCCCTACTACTGACTATACTGGTCCATCCTAACCCCATAACCCCTACTACTGACTATACTGATCCTAACCCCATAACCCCTACTACTGACTATACTGATCCTATCCCCATAACCCCTACTACTGACTATACTGATCCTATCCCCATAACCCCTACTACTGACTATACTGATCCTATCCCCATAACCCCTACTACTGACTATACTGATCCATCCTAACCCCATAACCCCTACTACTGACTATACTGATCCATCCTAACCCCATAACCCCTACTACTGACTATACTGATCCATCCTAACCCCATAACCCCTACTACTGACTATACTGATCCATCCTAACCCCATAACCCCTACTACTGACTATACTGATCCATCCTAACCCCATAACCCCTACTACTGACTATACTGATCCATCCTATCCCCATAACCCCTACTACTGACTATACTGATCCTATCCACATAACCCCTACTACTGACTATACTGATCCTAACCCCATAACCCCTACTACTGACTATACTGATCCATCCTATCCCCATAACCCCTACTACTGACTATACTGATCCATCCTATCCCCATAACCCCTACTACTGACTATACTGATCCATCCTATCCCCATAACCCCTACTACTGACTATACTGATCCATCCTATCCCCATAACCCCTACTACTGACTATACTGATCCTATCCCCATAACCCCTACTACTGACTATACTGATCCATCCTAACCCCATAACCCCTACTACTGACTATACTGATCCATCCTAACCCCATAACCCCTACTACTGACTATACTGATCCTAACCCCATGTTGCTGCGTGGCTGGTAGAAATAGATATTCTAACAGGGCAATACCTAAATCTACCTGCATTTGCCGGGTGTTAATTTTATGCGCTGGACATAGATAAATCGCAGTCGGTCCACAACATGGCAGCACATATCACACTTAGATGTACATGTAGGGCGGATGCTACGCTTTATCTTGGCCAGGTCGCAGTTGTAAATGAGAACTGGTTCTCAACTTGCCTACCTGGTTAAATAAAGGTGAAATAAAAATTAATAAATAAAAATGTCAATTACATGCCTGTCTCCCCTGGCTCTAAGTTGAGGAGAGATCTAGAGCGACTTACAGTAGTGAATGCATACAGTTGAGGAGAGATCGCCTGCATCACTATGGGTATTTGCACAAGGTATTGATGCGTTTAAGGTACCGAACTGTCTGTTGGCACAAAGTTTGGACACTATGCAACCAGACGTCTCTTCATTTACATTTTAGTCATTTAGCAGACGTACTGGCCCCCCGTGGGAATCGAACCCACAACCCTGGCGTTGCAAACACCATGCTCTACCAACTGAGCCACAGGGAAGCTAGTCATAGTCCCCAGGTTCAGAACAGAGGCTGAGAAACAAACAGTATTAAATAGAGAATTAAATAGAACTCTCTGCCACCCCAGGTAACTCAGATTTTAAAACAGATAAAAGAACACCTTACGGCATGACGGGGACTATGAAGAGACACACAGACATGTTTATATATATATATTTGCATATTGTATTATATATATTATTGATTCTATTTGTTGTGTTTTTGTTTCCTATTTGGACCACAGGAAGAGTATCCGCTGCCTTGGGGATCTTAATAAAATACTAAACCCCATATAACCCTTACTCCTCACCATCCAGCACCTCCTCGGGGAAGTCCTCCAGAATGTGCCCCAGGTTCAGATGGTTCTTCCGGTACAGTCCATAGAACAGGTAGTTGGCCAGCTCACTGCAGCCCTCGTTATACCTGCTGTCAATCCCTGCAATATGAACTAACATGTCAAATCATGCTGAAATCAAATAAAACAGGGAAGGTTAATATGACTACATATACAACAACATAGCTAAAGCATCATCTATATAAAACAGGGAAGGTTAATATGACTACATATACAACAACATAGCTAAAGCATCATCTATATAAAACAGGGAAGGTTAATATGACTACATATACAACAACATAGCTAAAGCATCATCTATATAAAACAGGGAATAGTGTACAAAACATTAAGAACACCTGCTCTTTCCATGAGAGACTGACCAGGAGAAAGCTACTGTATGAACCCTTATTGATGTCACTTGTTAAATCCACTTCAATTAGTGTAGATGAAGGGAAGGAGTCGGGTTAAATAATGTTTTTTAAGCCTTGACCCAGGATTGTGTATGTGTGCCATTCAGAGATTTAAGTGCCTATAAACGGGGTATGTGGTAGTAGGTGCCAGGCGCACCGGTTTGTGTCAAGAACTGCAACGCTGCTGGGTTTTTCACGCTCAACAGTTTCCCCGTGTGTATCAAGAATGGTCCACCACCCAAATGGAAACATTGGAGTCAACATGGGCCAGCATCCCTGGGGAACACTTGACACCTTGAAGAGTCCATGTCGTGATGAATTAAGGCTGTTCTGAGGGCAAAAGGTGGAGGTGAAACTCAATATTAGGAAGGTGTTCGATAATGTTTGGTATACTAAGTGTATAAATAATATCTCAAGACAGTATACTGCATTCAAGCAATGTTTAATATATTGTCATGATGTCAAATTCAACTTCCTCAGACTAAATGTTGACTCCAGTATTGAGACAGTGCTGGACTCACCCAGAGAGCAAAGAATCCCATCAGGGCTGGCTTCCCCTTCCCACAGCAGTGACTGGACATGGCGCAGACGGGAGCAGCTGAAAAAGACAAACACAATATAACGTAACTACAGTAGGTGCCATTGACGCCAGTTTGTCAAAATACAAATAAACATCCACCGTATGAACCTTGGAGCAGCAATTGGACAAAAGGTTACCAGTCTGACGGCGAGAAAGAGGAAATGCCATGACTCGAAAGCGGGGGGGAAAAAATGGTTCTAAGTACAAACCTTCATCGCCTGAATACAAGCCAGGTAATATTACTTATAAATCTAGTTTATCACTTGAGCATTTTGAGGATGTTAGATCCCATGGGTCTGCTGGCTCTCTTGAGAATCATGAGATGTAGCCAGTGATGATTCCTCTGAAATTGAGGCTGACCAGGATGAAGGCCGTCCTGTGGCAGCAGGTGTGTTGGTACAGATTTCCAACGTTTGCCCTGAAAATCCTACCAGAGATGATTTTGGACTGGTAGGAGCGCGGTTTTTTGGAATAAGTGGATCTATGTTTTTTGGCCGACCAATATGTTGTTTCAAGCTGGGTAAAAGACAAACTGGGAACTGTTATATCCGTCAAAGTTTAGAGAAGTGGAATTGTTTAGATTTTTGTTGTGTATCCTCCACCAAGAGGCAGCAAGAGATCTGCGTCAGGCGTCTCGAGACTCGACTGGTGTCATGTTCGGGGTGAAAGTAAGGCGGTATGGTCCGGTAAAACATGAGCCTGTCACAATAACGAAAACTAAATGTCAAGAAAACTGTCGGCCATTACACCATTATTTATCGTTAGGCTGACGCATGGCATGAAAAATTTGCGAATGGACTTGAACACGGGTGGCATAGCCTAGACCAGGGACCATCACCTAGATTCAGCCGCGCCCATTTTTCTTAAGCAGATGGTCGGGGGGCCAGAACAGGCAGGGTCGGCAGGTAGCCTAGTGGTTAAGAGTGTCGGGGGGCCAGAACAGGCAGGGTCGGCAGGTAGCCTAGTGGTTAAGAGTGTCGGGGGAGGGCAGAACAGGCAGGGTCGGCAGGTAGCCTCGTGGTTAAGAGTGTCGGGGGGCCAGAACAGGCAGGGTCGGCAGGTAGCCTCGTGGTTAAGAGTGTCGGGGGGCCAGAACAGGCAGGGTCGGCAGGTAGCCTCGTGGTTAAGAGTGTCGGGGGGCCAGAACAGGCAGGGTCGGCAGGTAGCCTAGTGGTTAAGAGTGTCGGGGGGCCAGAACAGGCAGGGTCGGCAGGTAGCCTAGTGGTTAAGAGTGTCGGGGGGCCGGAACAGGCAGGGTCTGCAGGTAGCCTAGTGGTTAAGAGTGTCGGGGGGGCCAGAACAGGCAGGGTCGGCAGGTAGCCTAGAGGTTAAGAGTGTCGGGGGGCCAGAACAGGCAGGGTCGGCAGGTAGCCTAGTGGTTAAGAGTGTCGGGGGGGGCCGGAACAGGCAGGGTCGGCAGGTAGCCTAGTGGTTAAGAGTGTCGGGGGGGGCAGAACAGGCAGGGTCGGCAGGTAGCCTAGTGGTTAAGAGTGTCGGGGGGCCAGAACAGGCAGGGTCGGCAGGTAGCCTAGTGGTTAAGAGTGTCGGGGGGGACAGAACCGGCAGGGTCGGCAGGTAGCCTAGTGGTTAAGAGTGTCGGGGGGCCAGAACAGGCAGGGTCGGCAGGTAGCCTAGTGGTTAAGAGTGTCGGGGGTCCAGAACAGGCAGGGTCGGCAGGTAGCCTAGTGGTTAAGAGTGTCGGGGGGGACAGAACAGGCAGGGTCGGCAGGTAGCCTAGTGGTTAAGAGTGTCGGGGGGGCCGGAACAGGCAGGTCGGTTGGAATCCCTGAGACGACTAGGTGAAAAACCCTAATTGCTCCTGTAAGTCACTCTGGATAAGAACGTCAACTAAAATATAAAGATAATTACAAATAATTTGTAGAATGCAAATTGACCAGAAGAAGCCCAAACAGATGCTTGACTAAAACATAATCCTTTCGGGCCTCCCGAGTGGCGCTGCGGTCTAAGGCAGTGCTAGCTGTTTTACTACAGGTCCTGGTTCGATCCCAGGCTGTGTCGCAACCGGGAGACCCCCAGCGTAGACCGGCTAGGGGAGGGCTTGGCCGGCTGGGATGTCCTTGTCCCATCGCGCTCTAGCGACTCCTGTGGCGGGCTGGGCGCTGACACGGTCGCCAGGTGTACGTGTTTCCTCCGACACATTGGTGCGGCTGGCTTCCGGGTTAAGCGTGTATTGTGTCAAAAAGCAGTGCGGCTTGGGCGGAGTTGTGTTCTGGAGGACTCTTGACCTTCGCCCCTCCCGAGTCTGTACGGGAGTTGCAGCGATGGGACAAGACTATCAATTGGGGAGAAAAAGGAGGTATAATAACAAAAATAATAATAATTTCAAACCTTGTTTACATTTGTATACAATCACGTAGGTTTGTCCACACTTTTGACTGGTACTGTATATAGATAAACGTTCCGAGTTGGGCATCTCTGGCGCGGCCCACGCTTGGATTGCGTCCTACCTGACAGGTCGCTCCTACCAGGTGGCGTGGCGAGAATCTGTCTCCGCACCACATGCTCTCACCACTGGCGTCCCCCAGGGCTCTGTTCTAGGCCCTCTCCTATTCTCGCTATACACCAAGTCACTTGGCTCTGTCATATCCTCACATGGTCTCTCCTATCATTACTATGCAGACGACACACAATTAATCTTCTCCTTTCCCCCTTCTGATAACCAGGTGGCGAATCGCATCTCTGCATGTCTGGCAGACATATCAGTGTGGATGACGGATCACCACCTCAAGCTGAACCTCGGCAAGACGGAGCTGCTCTTCCTCCCGGGGAAGGACTGCCCGTTCCATGATCTCGCCATCACGGTTGACAACTCCATTGTGTCCTCCTCCCAGAGTGCTAAGAACCTTGGCGTGATCCTGGACAACACCCTGTTGTTCTCAACTAACATCAAGGCGGTGACCCGTTCCTGTAGGTTCATGCTCTACAACATTCGCAGAGTACGACCCTGCCTCACACAGGAAGCGGCGCAGGTCCTAATCCAGGCACTTGTCATCTCCCGTCTGGATTACTGCAACTCGCTGTTGGCTGGGCTCCCTGCCTGTGCCATTAAACCCCTACAACTCATCCAGAACGCCGCAGCCCGTCTGGTGTTCAACCTTCCCAAGTTCTCTCACGTCACCCCGCTCCTCCGCTCTCTCCACTGGCTTCCAGTTGAAGCTCGCATCCGCTACAAGACCATGGTGCTTGCCTACGGAGCTGTGAGGGGAACGGCACCTCCGTACCTTCAGGCTCTGATCAGGCCCTACACCCAAACAAGGGCACTGCGTTCATCCACCTCTGGCCTGCTCGCCTCCCTACCTCTGAGGAAGTACAGTTCCCGCTCAGCCCAGTCAAAACTGTTCGCTGCTCTGGCACCCCAATGGTGGAACAAACTCCCTCACGACGCCAGGACAGCGGAGTCAATCACCACCTTCCGGAGACACCTGAAACCCCACCTCTTTAAGGAATACCTAGGATAGGATAAAGTAATCCTTCTAACCCCCCCCCCCCCTAAAAGATTTAGATGCACTATTGTAAAGTGGTAGTTCCACTGGATATCATAAGGTGAATGCACCAATTTGTAAGTCGCTCTGGATAAGAGCGTCTGCTAAATGACTTAAATGTAATGTTAAATGTAAATGTTTTATTGTTGGACATAGACTGTGAAAACACTCCAAGTGATTTTAATTTAAGAAATCTGTTCCCAAGTGAATACTATATATATATATATATATATATATATATATATATATATATATATATATATATATATATATAGTATTCACTTGGGAACAGATTTCTTAAATTAAAATCACTTGGAGTTGATTTCCTAGTGTTTTCACAGTCTATGTCCAACAATAAAACATTTACATTTAACATTACATTTAAGTACCAGTATATAGTACCAGTCAAAAGTTTGGACAAACCTACTCATTCTTGGGTTTTCTTTATTTTTTTCAATTTTCTACATTGTAGAATAGTGAAGACATCAAAACTATGAAATAACTATGATTAGGCCCAGAGATCCTATTGAATGAATAAGGATTCTATATGTAATTCTATGATTAGGCCCACAGAGATCCTATTGAATGAATAAGGATTCTATATGTAATTCTATGATTAGGCCCAGAGATCCTATTGAATGAATAAGGATTCTATATGTAATTCTATGATTAGGCGCGTGCACATGTAGGTGGTCCCGTACTGGGAAGACATGAAATCAATTTTCACCCCTGGTCGTGCTTTGTTCTCCGGAGTAGGGCGCCGATCAAAGAAGTGATCACTGGGGGGGGGGGCATTGAGTGTGGAGGTGGATAAGATGAGAAATAACATTTCTGGTGTTTGTGACGGCTGCCGTTTGGGGAGACGCAAATCCGGTGGAAATGGTAAGATGGAGGCTAAACGGTCTTTCTTGCTGAGCTTCAATATGGAGTTTCTAACGAATAAGGTCTGGCTAGGGTATATTTGCTATTCGGTGAGGGCGTTTATTCCGAACCTGCTACGCTTGTTTAGGTGCCAAGGATTTGGATATGTGGCAGCAGTATGTAGAAGGGAGATCCCAGGATGTGGAAAGCGTGCAGGAGGCCATAGTCGGAGGGAGTGTGAAGTTCGGGTTGAGAAAGCACTGTGTGAACACTGTGGGGCGCACATGCAGCTGGGGGTCTGAAGTGCCCTGTACGAGAAACAAGTTGAGATTGCCAGAGTTCGAGTGAGGAAGACTTTCATATGCTGAGGCAGTAAGGAGAGTAGAGGATAGCCCAAGGATGAGGGATTTGACTGGGAGCCCCCCCAGTGAGTAGGCCTGAAGAGAGAGATTCAGAAAGGTTGAGTTTTAATAAGGTTGGATTTCTTGCATTTAACCGACTTTGATCAACTGCACTGATGGAGCAAAAAAATAATAATCACAGAAGAAAGATGTGATAGTTAAAGCAGCAGATAAATATTTGGGTGTGAGAGATTTTTGTGCAGAAGATCTACAGGAAATTGAGAGAAGGGTTTCCATCCTCCAAGGACAACGGCCTGGTGTAGAATCGTTTAGGGCTAAAGTAGTGGGATGGGTTTTGGGGATAGTGTGCAGGGTTAGATGGTGGTGCAATTTACATTTTCCACCTTCTACCTTTTTTCGTATGATCAAAATGTGCAATCCGCACTCAGACCTGCGAATAACAGAAATAGCAACACAGCAGCTACAGTAAATAATAAGAAAAAAAATATACAGTAAAAAAGGTACAACGTAGATGAATCTGCACATTCCCACAGTGCGACTTTGATTGAATTCCTAGGCAATTGACGCTAACGAGTCTAGCTACAATCAATCGATTAGTTAGCTTCATTATCTGGCTGATCCAATATCAATAGTCAAACATGACGTTTGCTTGAAAGCTACTGTTGGCTAACGTTACCCCTTGGCTAACGTTACCCCTTGGCTAACGTTACCCCTTGGCTAACGTTACCCGTTGGCTAACGTTACCCGTTGGCTAACGTTACCCGTTGGCTAACGTTACCCGTTGGCTAACGTTAGCTAGCTCAACCGCCGAGTAACGTAAAGAAGCAACACATCTGCAGCTAAATATTTACAGCCGGCTAGCTAAAGGGTAGCTAGCTAGCTTCATCACGTCCCATTTCGGTGAACAAGATAGCGTCAGAAAATCGACGTTACCTGACAGCGGGGCTCATACACGGGAATTGTCCGTTCGCCCTGCGTATACAAGCCATTTTTAAACAAACGTCGTTATGAAAATAACGTTTTTGTAAATCCGGCGATATTTTTCAAGGCGCCAGTATCGGTGCCATTATTTTTGTTCGTTAGCGCTATAGACCTGTATAAAACTACACTGCATAGCAACCGCCTGGACCATTACACATTTAGGGGAGTAGCTTTTTAAAAACACTGTCATATTTAGGCTAAACAACATGTAATTCCATTAGTTATGGCTGGTATAAGACAAGTATCATTAATAAGCATATCTATTTTTTTGGTGGGGGTATTAGTTGTTTTAATATAGAAAGGGATATAACCTACATATTGGAAACCCCTCTTCCTACACCAGTCGACCCTGTTGGCGTTGACTCTACAGTTCCATTACATTAGACGCAGGAATCTTCTGTGGTTTGGGGTTAATAATAATTAATAGCCCCCAATGCTTCATCTGAATATTAACACGCATCGCTTGGTGTACGGTTTTCATATCGGACAGAAATGAATTTCAACAACAACAAAACTATAGGCTAAATTGATACGCAGGGTTAGGGTTCCCACAGGACCTTACAGAGCTTGTTCACGGAAGACAGAGTGGACTAACCTGTGCTAATGAGCTATCTGCGTCTCTCTGAACACCTGTGTGTATTTAACAGATGTGATCTTTACTCTCTAGATATTACATATGTTGTGCAAGGCTCGATAGTGCTTGTATGTCAATAGACTGGGATTTACCATCAATAATTGAACAATTACAAAAATATTAGAATACAATATGTATAAATACTTAATAAAGAGATTGCACATTAGATATGCATTTCTCGATGCTCTTGATGGCTGTAGAAAAACAACTCTGTAATTAGCAGGGAGCTAATATGCCCATTACATTTAGAGCATGTTAAAATTAACAAACTCTTCTTACAGCAATCATACATACAAAAGCACTACAGGAAGATCACAATATCTAAGAGGTACTGTACACACACACTAAATCAAATCAAATGTATTTATATAGCCCTTCTCACATCAAATCAAATGTATTTATATAGCCCTTCGTATATCAGCTGAAATCTCAAAGTGCTGTACAGAAACCCAGCCTAAAACCCCAAACAGCAAGCAATGCATGTGAAAGAAGCACGGTGGCTAGGAAAAACTCCCTAGGAAAAACTCCCTAGAAAGGCCAAAAACCTAGGAAGAAACCTAGAGAGGAACCAGGCTATGAGGGGTGGCCAGTCCTCTTCTGGCTGTGCCGGGTGTAGATTATAACAAAACATGGCCAAGATGTTCAAATGTTCATAAATGACCAGCATGGTCAAATACTAATAATCACAGTAGTTGTCGAGGGTGCAAAAAGTCAGTACCTCAAGAGTAAATGTCAGTTGGCTTTTCATAGCCGGTCATTGAGAGTATCTCTACCGCTCCTGCTGTCTCTAGAGAGTTGAAAACAGCAGGTCTGGGACAGGTAGCACGTCCGGTGAACAGGTCAGGGTTCCATAGCCGCAGGCAGAACAGTTGAAACTGGAGCAGCAGCTCGGCCAGGTGGACTGGAGACAGCAAGGAGTCATCATGCCAGGTAGTCCTGAGGCATGGTCTTAGGGCTCAGGTCCACCGAGAGAAAGAAAGAATGAGAGAATTAGAGAGAGCATACTTAAATTCACACAGGACACTGGATAAGACAGGAGAAATACTCCAGATATAACAGATTGACCCTAGCCCCCCGACACATAAACTACTGCAGCATAAATACTGGAGGCTGAGATAGGAGGGGTAAGGAGACACTGTGGTCCCATCCGACGATACCCCCGGACAGGGCCAAACAGGAAGGATATAACCCCACCCACTTTGCCAAAGCATAGCCCTCACACCACTAGAGGGATCTCTTCAACCACCAACTTACCATCCTAAGACAAGGCCGAGTATAGCCCACAAAGATCTCCGCCGAGGCACAACCCAAGGGGGGGCGCCAACCCAGACAGGAAGACCACGTCAGTGACTCAACCCACTCAAGTGACGCACCCCTCCTAGGGACGGCATGGAAGAGCACCAGTAAGCCAGTGACTCAGCCCCTGTAATAGAGTTAGAGGCAGAGAATCCCAGTGGAGAGAGGGGAACCGGCCAGGCAGAGACAGCAAGGGCGGTTCGTTGCTCCAGCCTTTCCGTTCACCTTCACACTCCTGGGCCGGACTACACTTAATCATAGGACCTACTGAAGAGATGAGTCTTCAGTAAAGACTTAAAGGTTGAGACTGAGTCTGCTTCTCTCACATTGGTAGGCAGACCATTCCATAAAAATGGAGCTCTATAGGAGAAAGCCCTACCTCCAGCCGTTTGCTTAGAAATTCTAGGGACAATTAGGAGGCCTGCGTCTTGTGACCGTAGCGTACGTGTAGGTATGTACGGCAGGACCAAATCGGAAAGATAGGTAGGAGCAAGCCCATGTAATGCTTTGTAGGTTAGCAGTAAAACCTTGAAATCAGCCCTTGCCTTAACAGGAAGCCAGTGTAGGGAGGCTAGCACTGGAGTAATATGATCAAATTTTTTGGTTCTAGTCAGGATTCTAGCAGCCGTATTTAGCACTAACTGAAGTTTGTTTAGTGCTTTATCCGGGTAGCCTGAAAGTAGAGCATTGCAGTAGTCCAGCCTAGAAGTAACAAAAGCATGGATTAATTTTTCTGCGTCATTTTTGGACAGAAAGTTTCAGATTTTTGCAATGTTACGTAGATGGAAAAAAGCTGTCCTTGAAACAGTCTTGATATGTTCTTCAAAAGAGAGATCAGGGTCCAGAGTAACGCCGAGGTCCTTCACAGTTTTATTTGAGACGACTGTACAACCATCCAGATTAATTGTCAGATTCAACAGAAGATCTCTTTGTTTCTTGGGACCTAGGACAAGCATCTCTGTTTTGTCCGAGTTTAAAAGTAGACAGTTTGCAGCCATCCACTTCTTTATGTCTGAAACACAGGCTTCTAGCGAGGGCAATTTTGGGGCTTCACCATGTTTCATTGAAATGTACAGCTGTGTGTCGTCCGCATAGCAGTGAAATTTAACATTATGTTTTCGAATGACATCCCCAAGAGGTAAAATATATAGTGAAAACAATAGTGGTCCTAAAACGGAACCTTGAGGAACACCGAAAATTACAATTGATTTGTCAGAGGACAAACCATTCACAGAGACAAACTGATATCTTTCTGACAGATAAGATCTAAACCAGGCCAGAACTTGTCCATGTAGACCAATTTGGGTTTCCAATCTCTCCAAAAGAATGTGGTGATCGATGGTATCAAAAGCGGCACTAAGATCTAGGAGCATGAGGACAGATGCAGAGCCTCGGTCTGACGTCATTAAAAGGTCATTTACCACCTTCACAAGTGCAGTCTCAGTGCTATGATGGGGTCTAAAACCAGACTGAAGCGTTTCGTATACATTGTTTGTCTTCAGGAAGGCAGTGAGTTGCTATGCAACAGCTTTTTCTAAAAAAATTTGAGAGGAATGGAAGATTCGATATAGGCCGATTAGTTTTTTATAATTTCTGGGTCAAGATTCGGCTTTTTCAAGAGAGGCTTTATTACTGCCACTTTTAGTGAGCTTGGTACACATCCGGTGGATAGAGAGCCGTTTATTATGTTCAACATAGGAGGGCCAAGCACAGGAAGCAGCTCTTTCAGTAGTTTAGTTGGAATAGGGTCCAGTATGCAGCTTGAGGGTTTGGAGGCCATGATTATTTTCATCATTGTGTCAAGAGATATAGTACTAAAACACTTTAGTATCTCCCTTGATCCTAGGTCCTGGCAGAGTTGTGCAGACTCAGGACAATGGAGCTTTGGAGGAATACCCAGGTTTAAAGAGGAGTCCGTAATTTGCTTTCTAATGATCATGATCTTTTCCTCAAAGAAGTTCATACATTTATTACTGCTGAAGTGAAAGCCATCCTCCATTTGCGAATGCTGCTTTTTAGTTAGCTTTGCGACAGTATCAAAAAGAAATTTCGGATTGTTCTTATTTTCCTCAATTAAGTTGGAAAAATAGGATGATGGAGCAGCAGTGAGGGCTCTTCGATACTGCACGGTACTGTCTTTCCAAGCTAGTCGGAAGACTTCCAGTTTGGTGTGGCGCCATTTCCGTTCCAATTTTCTGGAAGCTTGCTTCAGAGCTCGTGTATTTTCTGTATACCAGGGAGCTAGTTTCTTATGACAAATGTTTTTAGTTTTTAGGGGTGCGCAAGGTATTGCGCAAGGTTAAATTGAGTTCCTCGGTTAGGTGGTTAACTGATTTTTGTCCTCTGACGTCCTTGGGTAGGCAGAGGGAGTCTGGAAGGGCATCAAGGAATCTTTGGGTTGTCTGAGAATTTATAGCACGACTTTTTGATGCTCCTTGGTTGGGGTCTGAGCAGATTATTTGTTGCGATTGCAAACGTAATAAAATGGTGGTCCGATAGTCCAGGATTATGAGGAAAAACATTAAGACCCACAACATTTATTCCATGGGACAAAACTAGGTCCAGAGTATGAATGTGGCAGTGAGTAGGTCCAGCGACATGTTGGACAAAACCCACTGAGTCGATGATGGCTCCGAAAGCCTTTTGGAGTGGGTCTGTGGACTTTTCCATGTGAATATTAAAGTCACCAAAAATTAGAATATTATCAGCGATGACTACAAGGTCCGATAGGAATTCAGGGAACTCAGTGAGGAACGATGTATATGGCCCAGGAGGCCTGTAAACAGTAGCTATAAAAAGTGATTGAGTAGGCTGCATAGATTTCATGACTAGAAGCTCAAAAGAAGAAAACGTCATTGTTTTTTTTTTTGTAAATTGAAATTTGCTATCGTAAATGTTAGTAACACCTCCGCCTTTGCGGGATGCACGGGGGGTATGGTCACTAGTGTAACCAGGGGGTGAGGCCTCATTTAACACAGTAAATTCATCAGGCTTAAGCCATGTTTCAGTCAGGCCAATCACATCAAGATTATGATCAGTGATTAGTTCATTGACTATAACTGCCTTGGAAGTGAGGGATCTAACATTAGTAGCCCTATTTTGAGATGTGAGGTATCACAATCTCTTTCAATAATGGCAGGAATGGAGGAGGTCTTTATTCCAGTGAGATTGCTAAAGCGAACACCGCCATCTTTAATTTTGCCCAACCTAGATCGAGGCACAGACACGGTCTCAATGGGGATAGCTGAGCTGACTACACTGACTGTGGTAGTGGCAGACTCCACTAAGCTGGCAAGCTGGCTAACAGCCTGCTGCCTGGCCTGCACCCTATTTCATTGTAGGCTAGGGGATTTAGAGCCCTGTCTATGTACGTAGATAAGATGAGAGCACCCCTCCAGCTAGGATGGAGTCCGTCACTTCTCAACAGGCTAGGCTTGGCTTGGAGTCAAACAGACATGGGGAAATGTTGTTGCAGTGTCATGTACACGTTTAAATACAAAACAAAATTGACAATACAACTTTCATAACAGTTACATACCAATAAAACATTTATTTTTTTTAAGACCAGCCTGCTGGCCTTACTGAGTGGATAGGAACATTAGCCTGCTGGCCTTACTGGGTGGATAGGAACATTAGCCTGCTGGCCTTACTGGGTGGATAGGAACATTAGCCTGCTGGCCTTACTGAGTGGATAGGAACATTAGCCTGCTGGCCTTACTGGGTGGATAGGAACATTAGCCTGCTGGCCTTACTGGGTGGATAGGAACATTAGCCTGCTGGCCTTACTGGGTGGATAGGAACATTAGCCTGCTGGTCTTACTGGGTCTATAGGAACATTAGCCTGCTGGCCTTACTGGGTGGATAGGAACATTAGCCTGCTGGTCTTACTGGGTCTATAGGAACATTAGCCTGCTGGCCTTACTGGGTGGATAGGAACATTAGCCTGCTGGTCTTACTGGGTGGATGGGAACATTAGCCTGCTGGCCTTACTGGGTGGATAGGAACATTAGCCTGCTGGCCTTACTGGGTGGATAGGAACATTAGCCTGCTGGCCTTACTGGGTGGATAGGAACATTAGCCTGCTGGTCTTACTGGGTCTATAGGAACATTAGCCTGCTGGCCTTACTGGGTGGATAGGAACATTAGCCTGCTGGCCTTACTGGGTGGATAGGAACATTAGCCTGCTGGCCTTACTGGGTGGATAGGAACATTAGCCTGCTGGTCTTACTGGGTGGATAGGAACATTAGCCTGCTGGTCTTACTGGGTGGATGGGAACATTAGCCTGCTGGCCTTACTGGGTGGATAGGAACATTAGCCTGCTGGCCTTACTGGGTGGATAGGAACATTAGCCTGCTGGCCTTACTGGGTGGATAGGAACATTAGCCTGCTGGTCTTACTGGGTCTATAGGAACATTAGCCTGCTGGCCTTACTGGGTGGATAGGAACATTAGCCTGCTGGCCTTACTGGGTGGATAGGAACATTAGCCTGCTGGCCTTACTGGGTGGATAGGAACATTAGCCTGCTGGTCTTACTGGGTGGATAGGAACATTAGCCTGCTGGTCTTACTGGGTGGATAGGAACATTAGCCTGCTGGTCTTACTGGGTGGATGGGAACATTAGCCTGCTGGCCTTACTGGGTGGATAGGAACATTAGCCTGTTAGCCTTACTGGGTCTATAGGAACATTAGCCTGCTGGCCTTACTGGGTGGATGGGAACATTAGCCTGCTGATCTTACTGGGTGGAGAGGAACATTAGCCTGCTGGCCTTACTGGGTCTATAGGAACATTAGCCTGCTGGCCTTACTGGGTCTATAGGAACATTAGCCTGCTGGCCTTACTGGGTGGATAGGAACATTAGCCTGCTGGCCTTACTGGGTGGATAGGAACATTAGCCTGCTGGCCTTACTGGGTGGATAGGAACATTAGCCTGCTGGCCTTACTGGGTGGATAGGAACATTAGCCTGCTGGCCTTACTGGGTGGATAGGAACATTAGCCTGCTGGCCTTACTGGGTGGATAGGAACATTAGCCTGCTGGCCTTACTGGGTCTATAGGAACATTAGCCTGCTGGCCTTACTGGGTCTATAGGAACATTAGCCTGCTGGCCTTACTGGGTGGATAGGAACATTAGCCAGAGCTATTTAGGAGGAATATCACACCTGGCACAAATTATTGTCTAGTTCTGTTTTTCCTCCCTATACCTGCACCCAGAGGGAGTAGTTCAAAGTCTGGGTACAGGGGGTGGCTTTGGTCTAAAATGATTTTGTGAGCCTTACGGAGGGCCCTGACCTTAAAGATCTCATCCAGGCCTGTCTGTTTGACTCCAAGTACCTTGCTGAGGGCCCTGACCTTTAACATCCCATCCAGGCCTGTCTGTTGGTCTCCCAGTACCTTGGGGAGGGCCCTGACCTTAAAGATCTCATCCAGGCCTGTCTGTTGGGCTCCAAGTACCTTGCTGAGGGCCCTGACCTTAAAGATCTCATCCAGACCTGTCTGTTTGACTCCCAGTACCTTGCTTGCTGTGGTGATAATCCCTCTCAGCATATTTCTCTGGATGACAGTGACATTGCCAAACCAACAAACAATACAAAAAGTTAAAATACTCTCAATGAAAGATTTGTAAAGCAGAGTCAGTATAGTACAGTCTACATTAAAAGATCCCAGCTTTTTGAGAAAGTACAGTCTCTGTTGGCTCTTTTTGTAGATCAGGTCTGTACATTTACTTCACTGAAGCTTATTGTCCAAGAGGACACACAGATATCTCTATTCCTCTACAATCTCTATATTCTGACCTCTGATAGATGTTGCAGAGGTAGGTGTTGTATTATCGGGCCCAGGCCTTATTGTCCAAGAGGACACACAGATATCTCTATTCCTCTACAATCTCTATGTTCTGACCTCTGATAGATGTTGCAGAGGTAGGTGTTGTACGCTTCCTGAAGTCTATGCACATCTCCTTGGTCTTGTTGGTATTGAGGACCGAGTGTGATTCCTCACACCGCTCTACAAAGTCATCTAGGACCGGGCCATGATGTTCCTCGTCATCATGCAACAGGCTGATCAAGGCAGGGTCATCAGCGAACTTAACGAGGTGTCTGTCAGGATGGGAACTAGTACAACTACTAGTGTACAGGAGTGGAGACAAAACACATCCCTGAGGAGAACCCGTGGTGGAGTGGAGACAAAACACATCCCTGAGGAGAGCCTGTGTTGGTGGTGGAGTGGGGACAAAACACATCCCTGAGGAGAGCCAGTGTTGGTGGTGGAGTGGAGACAAAACACATCCCTGAGGAGAGGCTGTGTTGGTGGTGGAGTGGGGACAAAACACATCCCTGAGGAGAGCCTGTGTTGGTGGTGGAGTGGGGACAAAACACATCCCTGAGGAGAGCCTGTGTTGGTGGTGGAGTGGAGACAAAACACATCCCTAAGGAGAGCCTGTGTTGGTGGTGGAGTGGGGACAAAACACATCCCGGAGGAGAGCCTGTGGTGGAGTGGGGACAAAACACATCCCGGAGGAGAGCCTGTGTTGGTGGTGGAGTGGGGACAAAACACATCCCTGTGGAGAGCCTGTGTTGGTGGTGGAGTGGAGACAAAACACATCCCTGAGGAGAGCCTGTGTTGGTGGTGGAGTGGGGACAAAACACATCCCGGAGGAGAGCCTGTGTTGGTGGTGGAGTGGGGACAAAACACATCCCTGAGGAGAGCCTGTGGTGGAGTGGGGACAAAACACATCCCGGAGGAGAGCCTGTGTTGGTGGTGGAGTGGGGACAAAACACATCCCTGAGGAGAGCCTGTGTTGGTGGTGGAGTGGGGACAAAACACATCCCTGAGGAGAGCCTGTGTTAGTAATGCGTATGTCCAACACGTGGGGACCTATTTTGACTCGCTGTGAGCGTTGGCTCAGGAAGTCCAACAGCCACAAAACCAGCCCCCCCATCTAAGGAGAAGTCCCGAATGGGTCTCTGTGCCAGAATGTAGGGCTGGATGGTGTTGAATGCAGAAGAAAAGTCAACAAACAGAACAGTGACATGGGCTTTGGCTCCTTCTAGATGTCTGTAGACCATGTTGAGGAGAGTACACCCTCTAGACATCTGTAGACCATGTTGAGGAGAGTACACCCTCTAGATGTCTGTAGACCATGTTGAGGAGAGTACACCCTCTAGATGTCTGTAGACCATGTTGAGGAGAGTACACCCTCTAGACATCTGTAGACCATGTTGAGGAGAGAACACCCTCTAGATGTCTGTAGACCATGTTGAGGAGAGTACACCCTCTAGATGTCTGTAGACCATGTTGAGGAGAGTACACCCTCTAGATGTCTATAGACCATGTTGAGGAGAGTGCACCCTCTAGATGTCTATAGACCATGTTGAGGAGGGTAAGAACGGCACCCTCTAGATGTCTGTAGACCATGTTGAGGAGAGTACACCCTCTAGATGTCTATAGACCATGTTAAGGAGAGTACACCCTCTAGATGTCTGTAGACCATGTTGCCATGTTGAGGAGAGTACACCCTCTAGATGTCTATAGGCCATGTTGAGGAGAGTACACCCTCTAGATGTCTATAGACCATGTTGAGGAGAGTACACCCTCTAGATGTCTATAGACCATGTTGAGGAGAGTACACCCTCTAGATGTCTGTAGACCATGTTGAGGAGAGTACACCCTCTAGATGTCTGTAGACCATGTTGAGGAGAGTACACCCTCTAGATGTCTATAAACCATGTTGAGGAGAGTACACCCTCTAGATGTCTGTAGACCATGTTGAGGAGAGTACACCCTCTAGATGTCTATAGACCATGTTGAGGAGAGTACACCCTCTAGATGTCTATAGACCATGTTGAGGAGAGTACACCCTCTAGATGTCTATAGACCATGTTGAGGAGAGTACACCCTCTAGATGTCTATAGACCATGTTGAGGAGAGTACACCCTCTAGATGTCTGTAGACCATGTTGAGGAGAGTACACCCTCTAGATGTCTGTAGACCATGTTGAGGAGAGTACACCCTCTAGATGTCTATAGACCATGTTGAGGAGAGTACACCCTCTAGATGTCTGTAGACCATGTTGAGGAGGGTAAGAACGGCACCCTCTAGATGTCTATAGACCATGTTAAGTAAAGGAATGCCAGGGTGAAGACAGTTAAGGGGGAAAATAAATGACTTTGGCTGGATGTGGCTGCCAAGCTGTCCACCCAATTCAGAGACCTTTGACCCAGATAACGTAGCCAGGAAATGGTCCCCCCATTGAGGAAGCTTATTAAAAGACAATAACAGTACAACAGGGATAATCTGTTTTCAGTATTTTAATTAAATGGAACCATGAAATAGATTATCCAGTTATCAGCGTGGAGATCAGAAGCTTTGGGAATTCACAGCCATGAAATGCCCACCAATGAGGCCCCATCAACAGTGCCAACCACCAACCCCTCACAGGAAGAGGGGAAGAGCAGACAACAGCCCTCTTCTGTGCTTCTTGAGGGACTCTGAAGACACCAGCCAGACGATATCCTCACAGCAGTCTTTTCACAACATCATGTGATTTTTATTTTATTAATTTAACTAAGCAAGTCAGTTAAGAACAAATTCTTATTTACAATGACGGCCTACCAGGAAACAGTGGGTGAACTGTCTTGTTCAGGGGCAGAACGACAGATTTTTACCTTGTCAGCTCAGGGATTCGGCCCAACACTCTAACCACTGGGCTACCTGCCGCCCCATGTGATATTTTGATATAATTTCATTTTCGAAGCTATACAGTGTTTGTTTACATTGAGTGCTTGACATGAGCAGTAGCTCACAGGAGCTGAGTACCGACACCTCAGATTTTCTATTGCATGATTTCGTGCTCCTTTTATAAAATATGAGCTCAACAGTATTGTGGAGCTCCTGCACCTAAATGTAAACAGTACCGGCACCCAAAATGAGTACAGTCCAAGACAAGTACTTTTTACATTTATGTTGTTTTTAATTTTTTTATTTCACCTTTATTTAACCAGGTAGGCCAGTTGAGAAAAAGTTCTCATTTACAACTGCGACCTGGCCAAGATAAAGCAAAGCAGTTCGACACATACAACAATACAGAGTTACACATGGAGTAAAACAAACATACAGTCAATAATACAGTAGAAAAATAAGTCTATGTACAATGTGAGCAAATGAGGTGAGATAAGGGAGGTAAAGGCAATAAAAGGCCATGGTGGCAAAGTAAATACAATATAGCAAGTAAAACACTGGAATGGTAGATTTGCAGTGGAAGGGAGTGCAAAGTAGAAATATAAATAATGGGGTGCATTGGAGCAAAATAAATAAATAAATACAGTAGGGGAAGAGGTAGTTGTTTGGGCTAAATTATAGATGGGCTATGTACAGGTGCAGTGATCTGTGAGCTGCTCTGACAGCTGGTGCTTAAAGTTAGTGAGGGAGATATGAGTCTCCAGCTTCAGAGATTTTTGTAGTTCGTTCCAGTCATTGGCAGCAGAGAACTGGAAGGAGAGACGACCAAAGGAGGAGTTGGCTTTAGGGGTGACCAGAGAGATATACCTGCTGGAGCGCGTGCTACAGGTGGATGCTGCTATGGTGACCAGTGAGCTGAGATAAGGGGGGACTTTACCTAGCAGGGTCTTGTAGATGACCTGGAGCCAGTGGGTTTGGCGACGAGTATGAAGCGAGGGCCAACCAACGAGAGCGTACAGGTCGCAGTGGTGGGTAGTATATGGGGCTTTAGTGAATCATACATTTATGTTGTTACCAAACATTGCAGCAAAACAAGTTTATATTTTGGGTTCTGACGGAGTACGACAGTTGAACTCATGAGGCATTTAGAAGTTATATTCTTCAAGAATCAATGGGTTCATATCATTCGTTTAAAAAGTCCAGAAATGTATGTACCATCTGCAGATTACCCCTTTCAGTTACGATGGTTATCTGTTTCATAACCAAGGTGAACATAATGCTGTAATATCAAATATTTCAGGAAAAATAAAATGTTATCTTTCTGAAAATGATTGTGTATGTATGTTCATTTCAAATGATTTATTAGTTTATTTATTTTTAAATTAACCTTTATTTAACAAGGCAAAGTAAAGTGTGTGTAGAACTATATGTACACAATGAATCTGCTAGAAACAGACCAGGCTGGTTCTAGAATGGTGTGTACAATGAGGCAGGACATTTATATGTACCATCTGGGATATCTCAATCCATCACAGAATGGAAATGTACCATCTGGGATATCTTTATTTAACTTGGCAAGTCAGTTAAGAACAAATTCTTATTTACAATGACGGCCTAGGAACAGTGGGTTAACTGCCTTGTTCGAGGGCAGAACGACAGATTGGTACCTTGTCAGCTCAGGGATTTGAACTTGCAACCTTTCGGTTACTAGTCCAACACTCTAACCACTAGGCTACCTGCTGGTTACTAGTCCAACGCTCTAACCACTAGGCTACCTGCTGGTTACTAGTCCAACGCTCTAACCACTAGGCTACCTGCTGGTTACTAGTCCAACGCTCTAACCACTAGGCTACCTGCTGGTTACTAGTCCAACGCTCTAACCACTAGGCTACCTACCGGTTACTAGTCCAACGCTCTAACCACTAGGCTACCTGCTGTTTACTAGTCCAACGATCTAACCACTAGGCTACCTGCTAGTTACTGGTCCAAAGTTCTAACTACTAGGCTACCTGCTGGTTACTGGTCCACCACTCTAACCACTAGGCTACCTGCTGGTTACTAGTCCAACGCTCTAACCACTAGGCTACCTGCTGGTTACTGGTCCACCGCTCTAACCACTAGGCTACCTGCTGGTTACTAGTCCAATGCTCTAACCACTAGGCTACCTGCTGGTTACTAGTCCAACGCTCTAACCACTAGGCTACCTGCTGGTTACTAGTCCAACGCTCTAACCACTAGGCTACCTGCTGGTTACTAGTCCGACGCTCTAACCACTAGGCTACCTGCTGGTTACTAGTCCGAAGCTCTAACCACTAGGCTACCTGCTGGTTACTAGTCCGATGCTCTAACCACTAGGCTACCTGCTGGTTACTGGTCCACCGCTCTAACCACTAGGCTACCTGCTGGTTACTAGTCCAACGCTCTAACCACTAGGCTACCTGCTGGTTACTAGTCCAACGCTCTAACCACTAGGCTACCTGCTGGTTACTAGTCCGACGCTCTAACCACTAGGCTACCTGCTGGTTACTAGTCCGACGCTCTAACCACTAGGCTACCTGCTGGTTACTAGTCCGACGCTCTAACCACTAGGCTACCTGCTGGTTACTAGTCCGACGCTCTAACCACAAGGCTACCTGCTGGTTACTAGTCCAACACTCTAACCACTAGGCTACCTGCTGGTTACTAGTCCAACGCTCTAACCACTAGGCTACCTGCTGGTTGCTAGTCCAACGCTCTAACCACTAGGTATACGCTGCTACCCCCCAATGTATGTATATTATTGTACTGCTCTAGGGATATAATTATTGTTTGGATAACATTATTTACTCTTATATATTAATTTAGAATTACCACAGTGAATTATTGTAATGTTTGTTAACCTGTCAATTAATCCCAGAAGGGATGGGATGCCAACTGGCGATTTTAACATGAAAATAACATTTCATTCATTCATTCATTCAATCATTCATTTGATTGATTCATTTGATTCGTTCATTCATTCATTTATTTGATTCATTCATTCATTCGATTCATTCATTTGATTCATTCATTCATTCATTCATTCATTTGATTCAATCCAACACAGAATAGAAATGTCTTATCAAACTTAAATTATAACTTGAACTCCTGATGTGTGTTAATGTCATTGGTGGTTATCGTCCCCCTGCCTTGGGTTAGGGTAACCCTAGTAACCCCCTGCCTTGGGTTAGGGTAACCCTAATAACCCCCTGCCTTGGGTTAGGGTAACCCTAGTAACAGCCTGCCTTGGGTTAGGGTAACCCTAGTAACCCCCGGCCTTGGGTTAGGGTAACCCTAGTAACCCATAATGCTCACCTACCCTAACACTGTGGACGCTCACCTCCCACTGTCCGCAGGACCAGTACCCAGCGTGCATAACGCCATAATGATCAGGACCAGTACCCAGCGTGCATAATGCCATAATGATCAGGACCAGTACCCAGCGTGCATAATGATCAGGACCAGTACCCAGCGTGCATAATGATCAGGACCAGTACCCAGCGTGCATAATGACCAGGACCAGTACCCAGCGTGCATAACACCATAATGATCAGGACCAGTACCCAGCGTGCATAATGATCAGGACAAGTACCCAGCGTGCATAATGATCAGGACCAGTACCCAGCGTGCATAATGACCAGGACCAGTACCCAGCGTGCATAACGCCATAATGATCAGGACCAGTACCCAGCGTGCATAATGCCATAATGATCAGGACCAGTACCCAGCGTGCATAACGCCATAATGATCAGGACCAGTACCCAGCGTGCATAACGCCATAATGATCAGGACCAGTACCCAGCGTGCATAACACCATAATGATCAGGACCAGTACCCAGCGTGCATAATGATCAGGACAAGTACCCAGCGTGCATAATGATCAGGACCAGTACCCAGCGTGCATAATGACCAGGACCAGTACCCAGCGTGCATAACGCCATAATGATCAGGACCAGTACCCAGCGTGCATAATGCCATAATGATCAGGACCAGTACCCAGCGTGCATAACGCCATAATGATCAGGACCAGTACCCAGCGTGCATAACACCATAATGATCAGGACCAGTACCCAGCGTGCATAATGATCAGGACCAGTAACCAGCGTGCATAATGATCAGGACCAGTACCCAGCGTGCATAACGCCATAATGATCAGGACCAGTACCCAGCGTGCATAATGATCAGGACCAGTACCCAGCGTGCATAACCCCATAACGATCAGGACCAGTACCCAGCGTGCATAACCCCATAACGATCAGGACCAGTACCCAGCGTGCATAACCCCATAACGATCAGGACCAGTACCCAGCGTGCATAACCCCATAACGATCAGGACCAGTACCCAGCGTGCATAACCCCATAACGATCAGGACCAGTACCCAGCGTGCATAACGCCATAACGATCAGGACCAGTACCCAGCGTGCATAACGCCATAATGATCAGGACCAGTACCCAGCGTGCATAACACCATAATGATCAGGACCAGTACCCAGCGTGCATAACGCCATAATGATCAGGACCATTACCCAGCGTGCATAACGCCATAATGATCAGGACCAGTACCCAGCGTGCATAATGACCAGGACCAGTACCCAGCGTGCATAATGATCAGGACCAGTACCCAGCGTGCATAATGCCATAATGATCAGGACCAGTACCCAGCGTGCATAATGCCATAATGATCAGGACCAGTACCCAGCGTGCATAACGCCATAATGATCAGGACCAGTACCCAGCGTGCATAATGATCAGGACCAGTACCCAGCATGCATAACGCCATAATGATCAGGACCAGTACCCAGCGTGCATAACGCCATAATGATCAGGACCAGTACCCAGCGTGCATAACGCCATAATGATCAGGACCAGTACCCAGCGTGCATAATGATCAGGACCAGTACCCAGCGTGCATAACGCCATAATGATCAGGACCAGTACCCAACGTGCATAACGCCATAATGATCAGGACCAGTACCCAACGTGCATAACGCCATAATGATCAGGACCAGTACACAGCGTGCATAATGATCAGGACCAGTGCCCAGCGTGCATAACCCCATAACGATCAGGACCAGTACCCAGCATGCATAATGATCAGGACCAGTACCCAGCGTGTATAACGCCGTAATGATCAGGACCAGTACCCAGCGTGCATAATGATCAGGACCAGTACCCAGCGTGCATAACGCCATAATGATCAGGACCAGTACCCAGCGTGCATAATGATCAGAACCAGTACCCAGCGTGTATAACCCCATAACGATCAGGACCAGTACCCAGCGTGCATAACCCCATAACGATCAGGACCAGTACCAGCATGCATAACCCCATAACGATCAGGACCAGTACCCAGCGTGCATAACCCCATAACGATCAGGACCAGTACCCAGCGTGCATAACCCCATAACGATCAGGACCAGTACCCAGCGTGCATAACGCCATAATGATCAGGACCAGTACCCAGCGTGCATAACGCCATAATGATCAGGACCAGTACCCAGCGTGCATAACACCATAATGATCAGGACCAGTACCCAGCGTGCATAACGCCATAATGATCAGGACCAGTACCCAGCGTGCATAACGCCATAATGACCAGGACCAGTACCCAGCGTGCATAATGACCAGGACCAGTACCCAGCGTGCATAATGATCAGGACCAGTACCCATCGTGCATAATGATCAGGACCAGTACCCAGCATGCATAACACCATAATGATCAGGACCAGCACCCAGCGTGCATAATGATCAGGACCAGCACCCAGCGTGCATAATGATCAGGACCAGTACCCAGCGTGCATAACGCCATAACGATCAGGACCAGTACCCAGCGTGCATAATGATCAGGACCAGTACCCAGCGTGCATAACGCCAGAATGATCAGGACCAGTACCCAGCGTGCATAACGCCATAACGATCAGGACCAGTACCCAGCGTGCATAACCCCATAATCGATCAGGACCAGTACCCAGCGTGCATAATGATCAGGACCAGTACCCAGCGTGCATAACGCAATAATGATCAGGACCAGTACCCAGCGTGCATAATGATCAGGACCAGTACCCAGCGTGCATAACGCCATAATGATCAGGACCAGTACCCAGCGTGCATAACGCCATAATGATCAGGACCAGTACCCAGCGTGCATAATGATCAGGACCAGTACCCAGCGTGCATAACGCCATAATGATCAGGACCAGTACCCAGCGTGCATAATGATCAGGACCAGTACCCAGCGTGCATAACGCCATAATGATCAGGACCAGTACCCAGCGTGCATAATGATCCGGACCAGTACCCAGCGTGCATAACACCATAATGATCAGGACCAGTACCCAGCGTGCATAATGATCAGGACCAGTACCCAGCGTGCATAATGATCAGGACCAGTACCCAGCGTGCATAACGCCATAATGATCAGGACCAGTACCCAGCGTGCATAAAACCATAATGATCAGGACCAGTACCCAGCGTGCATAACACCATAATGATCAGGACCAGTACCCAGCGTGCATAATGACCAGGACCAGTACCCAGCGTGCATAATGATCAGGACCAGTACCCAGCGTGCATAATGATCAGGACCAGTACCCAGCGTGCATAACCCCATAACGATCAGGACCAGTACCCAGCGTGCATAATGATCAGGACCAGTACCCAGCGTGCATAACGCCATAATGATCAGGACCAGTACCCAGCGTGCATAACGCCATAACGATCAGGACCAGTACCCAGCGTGCATAACCCCATAACGATCAGGACCAGTACCCAGCGTGCATAATGATCAGGACCAGTACCCAGCGTGCATAACGCCATAATGATCAGGACCAGTACCCAGCGTGCATAACGCCATAATGATCAGGACCAGTACCCAGCGTGCATAATGATCAGGACCAGTACCCAGCGTGCATAATGATCAGGACCAGTACCCAGCGTGCATAACGCCATAATGATCAGGACCAGTACCCAGCGTGCATAACGCCATAATGATCAGGACCAGTACCCAGCGTGCATAACACCATAATGATCAGGACCAGTACCCAGCGTGCATAATGATCAGGACCAGTACCCAGCGTGCATAACCCCATAACGATCAGGACCAGTACCCAGCATGCATAATGATCAGGACCAGTACCCAGCGTGCATAACGCCATAATGATCAGGACCAGTACCCAGCGTGCATAACGCTATAACGATCAGGACCAGTACCCAGCGTGCATAACCCCATAACGATCAGGACCAGTACCCAGCGTGCATAATGATCAGGACCAGTACCCAGCGTGCATAACGCCATAATGATCAGGACCAGTACCCAGCGTGCATAACGCCATAATGATCAGGACCAGTACCCAGCGTGCATAATGATCAGGACCAGTACCCAGCGTGCATAATGATCAGGACCAGTACCCAGCGTGCATAACGCCATAATGATCAGGACCAGTACCCAGCGTGCATAACGCCATAATGATCAGGACCAGTACCCAGCGTGCATAACACCATAATGATCAGGACCAGTACCCAGCGTGCATAATGACCAGGACCAGTACCCAGCGTGCATAATGATCAGGACCAGTACCCAGCGTGCATAATGATCAGGACCAGTACCCAGCGTGCATAACCCCATAACGATCAGGACCAGTACCCAGCGTGCATAATGATCAGGAACAGTACCCAGCGTGCATAACGCCATAATGATCAGGACCAGTACCCAGCGTGCATAACGCCATAACGATCAGGACCAGTACCCAGCGTGCATAACCCCATAACGATCAGGACAAGTACCCAGCGTGCATAATGATCAGGACCAGTACCCAGCGTGCATAACGCCATAATGATCAGGACCAGTACCCAGCGTGCATAACGCCATAATGATCAGGACCAGTACCCAGCGTGCATAATGATCAGGACCAGTACCCAGCGTGCATAACACCATAATGATCAGGACCAGTACCCAACGTGCATAACGCCATAATGATCAGGACCAGTACCCAGCGTGCATAATGATCAGGACCAGTGCCCAGAGTGCATAATGATCAGGACCAGTACCCAGCGTGCATAACCCCATAACGATCAGGACCAGTACCCAGCATGCATAACCCCATAACGATCAGGACCAGTACCCAGCGTGCATAATGACCAGGACCAGTACCCTGCGTGCATAATGATCAGGACCAGTACCCAGCGTGCATAATGATCAGGACCAGTACCCAGCGTGCATAATGATCAGGACCAGTACCCAGCGTGCATAACGCCATAATGATCAGGACCAGTACCCAGCGTGCATAATGATCAGGACCAGTACCCAGCGTACATAATGATCAGGACCAGTACCCAGCGTGCATAATGATCAGGACCAGTACCCAGCGTGCATTACGCCATAATGATAAGGACCAGTACCCAGCGTGCATAACGCCATAATGATCAGAACCAGTACCTAGCGTGCATAATTATCAGGACCAGTACCCAGCGTGCATAACACCATAGTGATCAGGACCAGTACCCAGCGTGCATAATGATCAGGACCAGTACCCAGCGCGCATAACGCCATAATGATCAGAACCAGTACCCAGCATGCATAACCCAATAACGATCAGGACCAGTACCCAGCGTGCATAATGATCAGGACCAGTACCCAGCGTGCATAACGCCATAATGATCAGGACCAGTACCCAGCGTGCATAATGATCAGGACCAGTACCCAGCGTGCATAATGATCAGGACCAGTACCCAGCGTGCATAATGATCAGGACCAGTACCCAGCGTGCATAATGATCAGGACCAGTACCCAGCGTGCATAATGATCAGGACCAGTACCCAGCGTGCATTACGCCATAATGATCAGGACCAGTACCCAGCGTGCATAACGCCATAATGATCAGGACCAGTACCCAGCGTGCATAACGCCATAATGATCAGGACCAGTACCCAGCGTGCATAATGATCAGGACCAGTACCCAGCGTGCATAACCCCATAACGATCAGGACCAGTACCCAGCGTGCATAACCCCATAACGATCAGGACCAGTACCCAGCGTGCATAACCCCATAACAATCAGGACCAGTACCCAGCGTGCATAACCCTATAACGATCAGGACCAGTACCCAGCGTGCATAACCCCATAACGATCAGGACCAGTACCCAGCGTGCATAACGCCATAACGATCAGGACCAGTACCCAGCGTGCATAACGCCATAATGATCAGGACCAGTACCCAGCGTGCATAACGCCAGAATGATCAGGACCAATACCCAGCGTGCATAATGATCCGGACCAGTACCCAGCGTGCATAACACCATAATGATCAGGACCAGTACCCAGCGTGCATAATGATCAGGACCAGTACCCAGCGTGCATAATGATCAGGACCAGTACCCAGCGTGCATAACGCCATAATGATCAGGACCAGTACCCAGCGTGCATAATGATCCGGACCAGTACCCAGCGTGCATAACACCATAATGATCAGGACCAGTACCCAGCGTGCATAATGATCAGGACCAGTACCCAGCGTGCATAATGATCAGGACCAGTACCCAGCGTGCATAACGCCATAATGATCAGGACCAGTACCCAGCGTGCATAACGCCATAATGATCAGGACCAGTACCCAGCGTGCATAACACCATAATGATCAGGACCAGTACCCAGCGTGCATAATGACCAGGACCAGTACCCAGCGTGCATAATGATCAGGACCAGTACCCAGCGTGCATAATGATCAGGACCAGTACCCAGCGTGCATAACCCCATAACGATCAGGACCAGTACCCAGCGTGCATAATGATCAGGACCAGTACCCAGCGTGCATAACGCCATAATGATCAGGACCAGTACCCAGCGTGCATAACGCCATAACGATCAGGACCAGTACCCAGCGTGCATAACCCCATAACGATCAGGACCAGTACCCAGCGTGCATAATGATCAGGACCAGTACCCAGCGTGCATAACGCCATAATGATCAAGACCAGTACCCAGCGTGCATAACGCCATAATGATCAGGACCAGTACCCAGCGTGCATAATGATCAGGACCAGTACCCAGCGTGCATAATGATCAGGACCAGTACCCAGCGTGCATAACGCCATAATGATCAGGACCAGTACCCAGCGTGCATAACGCCATAATGATCAGGACCAGTACCCAGCGTGCATAACACCATAATGATCAGGACCAGTACCCAGCGTGCATAATGACCAGGACCAGTACCCAGCGTGCATAATGATCAGGACCAGTACCCAGCGTGCATAATGATCAGGACCAGTACCCAGCGTGCATAACCCCATAACGATCAGGACCAGTACCCAGCGTGCATAATGATCAGGACCAGTACCCAGCGTGCATAACGCCACAATGATCAGGACCAGTACCCAGCGTGCATAACGCCATAACGATCAGGACCAGTACCCAGCGTGCATAACCCCATAACGATCAGGACCAGTACCCAGCGTGCATAATGATCAGGACCAGTACCCAGCGTGCATAACGCCATAATGATCAGGACCAGTACCCAGCGTGCATAACGCCATAATGATCAGGACCAGTACCCAGTGTGCATAATGATCAGGACCAGTACCCAGCGTGCATAATGATCAGGACCAGTACCCAGCGTGCATAACGCCATAATGATCAGGACCAGTACCCAGCGTGCATAACGCCATAATGATCAGGACCAGTACCCAGCGTGCATAACACCATAATGATCAGGACCAGTACCCAGCGTGCATAACGCCATAATGATCAGGACCAGTACCCAGCGTGCATAACGCCATAACGATCAGGACCAGTACCCAGCGTGCATAACCCCATAACGATCAGGACCAGTACCCAGCGTGCATAATGATCAGGACCAGTACCCAGCGTGCATAACGCCATAATGATCAGGAGCAGTACCCAGCGTGCATAACGCCATAATGATCAGGACCAGTACCCAGCGTGCATAATGATCAGGACCAGTACCCAGCGTGCATAATGATCAGGACCAGTACCCAGCGTGCATAACGCCATAATGATCAGGACCAGTACCCAGCGTGCATAACGCCATAATGATCAGGACCAGTACCCAGCGTGCATAACACCATAATGATCAGGACCAGTACCCAGCGTGCATAATGATCAGGACCAGTACCCAGCGTGCATAACCCCATAACGATCAGGACCAGTACCCAGCGTGCATAATGATCAGGACCAGTACCCAGCGTGCATAACGCCATAATGATCAGGACCAGTACCCAGCGTGCATAACGCTATAACGATCAGGACCAGTACCCAGCGTGCATAACCCCATAACGATCAGGACCAGTACCCAGCGTGCATAATGATCAGGACCAGTACCCAGCGTGCATAACGCCATAATGATCAGGACCAGTACCCAGCGTGCATAACGCCATAATGATCAGGACCAGTACCCAGCGTGCATAATGATCAGGACCAGTACCCAGCGTGCATAATGATCAGGACCAGTACCCAGCGTGCATAACGCCATAATGATCAGGACCAGTACCCAGCGTGCATAACGCCATAATGATCAGGACCAGTACCCAGCGTGCATAACACCATAATGATCAGGACCAGTACCCAGCGTGCATAATGACCAGGACCAGTACCCAGCGTGCATAATGATCAGGACCAGTACCCAGCGTGCATAATGATCAGGACCAGTACCCAGCGTGCATAACCCCATAACGATCAGGACCAGTACCCAGCGTGCATAATGATCAGGAACAGTACCCAGCGTGCATAACGCCATAATGATCAGGACCAGTACCCAGCGTGCATAACGCCATAACGATCAGGACCAGTACCCAGCGTGCATAACCCCATAACGATCAGGACCAGTACCCAGCGTGCATAATGATCAGGACCAGTACCCAGCGTGCATAACGCCATAATGATCAGGACCAGTACCCAGCGTGCATAACGCCATAATGATCAGGACCAGTACCCAGCGTGCATAATGATCAGGACCAGTACCCAGCGTGCATAACACCATAATGATCAGGACCAGTACCCAACGTGCATAACGCCATAATGATCAGGACCAGTACCCAGCGTGCATAATGATCAGGACCAGTGCCCAGAGTGCATAATGATCAGGACCAGTACCCAGCATGCATAACCCCATAACGATCAGGACCAGTACCCAGCATGCATAACCCCATAACGATCAGGACCAGTACCCAGCGTGCATAATGACCAGGACCAGTACCCTGCGTGCATAATGATCAGGACCAGTACCCAGCGTGCATAATGATCAGGACCAGTACCCAGCGTGCATAATGATCAGGACCAGTACCCAGCGTGCATAACGCCATAATGATCAGGACCAGTACCCAGCGTGCATAATGATCAGGACCAGTACCCAGCGTGCATAATGATCAGGACCAGTACCCAGCGTGCATTACGCCATAATGATAAGGACCAGTACCCAGCGTGCATAACGCCATAATGATCAGAACCAGTACCCAGCGTGCATAATGATCAGGACCAGTACCCAGCGTGCATAACACCATAGTGATCAGGACCAGTACCCAGCGTGCATAATGATCAGGACCAGTACCCAGCGCGCATAACGCCATAATGATCAGGACCAGTACCCAGCATGCATAACCCAATAACGATCAGGACCAGTACCCAGCGTGCATAATGATCAGGACCAGTACCCAGCGTGCATAACGCCATAATGATCAGGACCAGTACCCAGCGTGCATAATGATCAGGACCAGTACCCAGCGTGCATAATGATCAGGACCAGTACCCAGCGTGCATAATGATCAGGACCAGTACCCAGCGTGCATAATGATCAGGACCAGTACCCAGCGTGCATAATGATCAGGACCAGTACCCAGCGTGCATTACGCCATAATGATCAGGACCAGTACCCAGCGTGCATAACGCCGTAATGATCAGGACCAGTACCCAGCGTGCATAACGCCATAATGATCAGGACCAGTACCCAGCGTGCATAATGATCAGGACCAGTACCCAGCGTGCATAACCCCATAACGATCAGGACCAGTACCCAGCGTGCATAACCCCATAACGATCAGGACCAGTACCCAGCGTGCATAACCCCATAACAATCAGGACCAGTACCCAGCGTGCATAACCCCATAACGATCAGGACCAGTACCCAGCGTGCATAACCCCATAACGATCAGGATCAGTACCCAGCGTGCATAACGTCATAACGATCAGGACCAGTACCCAGCGTGCATAACGCCATAATGATCAGGACCAGTACCCAGCGTGCATAACGCCATAATGATCAGGACCAATACCCAGCGTGCATAATGATCCGGACCAGTACCCAGCGTGCATAACACCATAATGATCAGGACCAGTACCCAGCGTGCATAATGATCAGGACCAGTACCCAGCGTGCATAATGATCAGGACCAGTACCCAGCGTGCATAACGCCATAATGATCAGGACCAGTACCCAGCGTGCATAACACCATAATGATCAGGACCAGTACCCAGCGTGCATAATGACCAGGACCAGTACCCAGCGTGCATAATGATCAGGACCAGTACCCAGCGTGCATAATGATCAGGACCAGTACCCAGCGTGCATAACCCCATAACGATCAGGACCAGTACCTAGCGTGCATAATGATCAGGACCAGTACCCAGCGTGCATAACGCCATAATGATCAGGACCAGTACCCAGCGTGCATAACGCCATAACGATCAGGACCAGTACCCAGCGTGCATAACCCCATAACGATCAGGACCAGTACCCAGCGTGCATAACGCCATAATGATCAGGACCAGTACCCAGCGTGCATAACGCCATAATGATCAGGACCAGTACCCAGCGTGCATAACACCATAATGATCGGGACCAGTACCCAACGTGCATAACGCCATAATGATCAGGACCAGTACCCAGCGTGCATAATGATCAGGACCAGTGCCCAGCGTGCATAATGATCAGGACCAGTACCCAGCGTGCATAACCCCATAACGATCAGGACCAGTACCCAGCATGCATAACCCCATAACGATCAGGACCAGTACCCAGCGTGCATAATGACCAGGACCAGTACCCTGCGTGCATAATGATCAGGACCAGTACCCAGCGTGCATAATGATCAGGACCAGTACCCAGCGTGCATAACGCCATAATGATCAGGACCAGTACCCAGCGTGCATAATGATCAGGACCAGTACCCAGCGTGCATAATGATCAGGACCAGTACCCAGCGTGCATAATGATCAGGACCAGTACCCAGCGTGCATAATGATCAGGACCAGTACCCAGCGTGCATAATGATCAGGACCAGTACCCAGCGTGCATTACGCCATAATGATCAGGACCAGTACCCAGCGTGCATAATGATCAGGACCAGTACCCAGCGTGCATAATGATCAGGACCAGTACCCAGCGTGCATAATGATCAGGACCAGTACCCAGCGTGCATAATGATCAGGACCAGTACCCAGCGTGCATAATGACCAGGACCAGTACCCAGCGTGCATAACGCCATAATGATCAGGACCAGTACCCAGCGTGCATAATGATCAGGACCAGTACCCAGCGTGCATAATGATCAGGACCAGTACCCAGCGTGCATAATGATCAGGACCAGTACCCAGCGTGCATAACGCCATAATGATCAGGACCAGTACCCAGCGTGCATAACACCATAATGATCAGGACCAGTACCCAGCGTGCATAACGCCATAATGATCAGGACCAGTACCCAGCGTGCATAACGCCATAATGATCAGGACCAGTACCCAGCGTGCATAATGATCAGGACCAGTACCCAGCGTGCATAACCCCATAATGATCAGGACCAGTACCCATAATGCTCACCACCACCATATCTACTCTGGTGTTTTTGGAGGTCCCTTAGGCATCTCCACTTGCATGTCATCCGGGCCAAAGTTCTGCTCAATGACCAGCCCTTCCCACGACTCACACAGGCATTCTGTTCCAGATATCGCAGGGCACCGTTATCTCGTTTGGGGCGTGACAGTGAAAAGGATGTACGCGTTGTCCCCCAACAACTTGTAGTCTCCCATCTTCTCCTGTCGGTAGGTGTAGAAGGTGGAGGACGTCAGCGTTCGCACATCGTGAAAACACTCCCTGGTGGTTCAGTCGATGAATCTGCCCATTTCATCCACGAGGAGAACTGAATAGGAGAACTGAATAGAATTACTTCCAATTAAATGTATTACCTTAACGGAAATATATGAACGCAACACGCAATAACTTCAAACATTTTACTGAGTTACAGTTCATATAAGGAAATCCGTCAATTGAAATAAATTCATTAGGTCCTAATCTATGTATTTCACGTGACTGGGAATACAGATTCTGATTTTAGGATACTACAGGGGTCTCTTTTACAGCTTAAACTTGTTTTAAACGCTAAGAAAACAAATGTCATGTTTTTTTCTAGGTCTAAACTCTCAGTTAGAAACACTTTTGTAATCACTAGCTTGGATGGTACTCAAATCAAACAGGTCTCTGCATATAAATATTTAGGGGTATGGTTAGATGATAGGCTTTCTTTTAAAAAACATGTTACTGAATTGGGAAAAAAGCTCAAATTCAAGATAGGGTTCCTTTATAGAAACAGGGCTTGTCTGTCCTTTGTAAATAGAAAACAAATTGTGCAGGCTACTTTTATGTCCGTTTTAAATTATGGTGATATTATCTATATGCATGCATCGGCAAACACATTAAAACCACTGGATGCTATTTACCATTGTGCACTCAGGTTTATCACGGGTGATAGTTACAAAACTCATCACTGTATCCTTTATCAACATGTGGGTTGGGCCTCTCTATCTGTGAGGCGAGAGCAACATGCTCTCTTGTTTATTTATAAAGCGCTTCTTTTAAAACTACCTCCATATATATCATCATTAATTTCCACTAGATATACAAATTTTAAAACCAGATCACAGATGTGGATTACATTAGAGACTCCTGCGGTCTCCACAGAGTTGGGTAGGACTGCCTTTAGTTCCTTTGCGCCTTATTTATGGAACAAACTGCAGATCCAACTTAAGTTAGACACTCTGGTGTCCCTTGCCCATTTTAAAAATGTTATGGAGGATCAATATGATGTTATCTGTGATTGTTTCTGTTGAATTGTGTCTTTGTTTTGTATGTTTGAAATGTTCTTGTCTGTATGCCTAAAACTGTATATGTCAACATGTTTACACAGGGCACAGCCGTAAAAGAGATCCAGGTCTCAGTCTGTTTTCCCTGTTAAAATAAAGATTTAAAAAAAAGATAATGGAATTCATTGCCCTTGACAATCAACCGTTCTCTGTTGTGGGTGATGTTGGCTTTCGCTGACTGGTCGAGCACCGATACACACTACTAAGTGCGCTATTTTTCAGATGTTGCCCTACCGGAGTTACACAGCAATAGCGTCACTGCTATTAGCTTCACGACAGACATTTGGATGAGCGATATCAGCCCCATGAGCATGCAGAGTCTGACAGCACAGTGGGTCGTCGAGGATTTCGTACTGAGGAAAGTAGTATTGCATGCTCATGAATGTGCTGGTTGTCATACCGCTGCTGCCATTTCAACGGCACATGAACACACTAGCTAGCTCCATTCGAACAACTGACTGGAGAAATAAGTTCATCAACTGAGCCTGCAGCAGACGTGATACCCCTCTGTCATGGCATTGAAACACCTGCTCAACAAAACTGCCCACAGTCTGTGAACAAGCGATTCGGTGGCATTCTCTCTTTACTGTGTCGCCACCATGCTTGATGCTATGTACAAGGACCGCTACTTCGATGCAGACAAGAAACACGGTTTACGTGAAATGTTACATACGCAGCTGGACAAGATGGAAACGGACACAGTGATAAGGTGCACCGAGGAAGAGGCCACAGACAGACAGAGCTTAAACTTCACTGCTTGACATGTGTGATGAAATCCTGGTTGAGAATGAAAGACTAAACAAATGAACAACAGCACAGCAAGTAAAATAAATAAGATTTGATTATGTTTTACTGGTAATGGGGACATACGTCAATGTCAACAAAATAACTTTTTGGTCAGTGTGGTGTGTAGCCTTCATTGAACTAGGCAAGTCAGTCACCTGCTCGTCAAACATCTCATTCCAAAATCATGGGTATTAATATGGAGTTGGTCTCCCCTTTGCTGCTATAACAGCCTCCACTCTTCTGTGAAGTCATTAATATGGAGTTGGTCCCCCTTTGCTGCTATAACAGCCTCCACTCTTCTGGGAAGTCATTAATATGGAGTTGGTCCTCCCTTTGCTGCTATAACAGCCTCCACTCTTCTGGGAAGTCATTAATATGGAGTTGGTCCCCCCTTTGCTGCTATAACAGCCTCCACTCTTCTGGGAAGTCATTAATATAGAGTTGGTCCCCCCTTTGCTGCTATAACAGCCTCCACTCTTCTGGGAAGGCATTAATATGGAGTTGGTCCCCCCCTTTGCTGCTATAACAGCCTCCACTCTTCTGGGAAGTCATTAATATGGAGTTGGTCCCCCCTTTGCTGCTGTAACAGCCTCCACTATTCTGGGAAGGCATTAATATAGAGTTGGTCCCCCCTTTGCTGCTATAACAGCCTCCACTCTTCTGGGAAGGCATTAATATGGAGTTGGTCCCCCCCTTTGCTGCTATAACAGCCTCCACTCTTCTGGGAAGTCATTAATATGGAGTTGGTCCCCCCTTTGCTGCTGTAACAGCCTCCACTATTCTGGGAAGGCTTTCCACTAGATGTTGGAACATTGCTGAGGGGACTTGATTCCATTCAGCCACAAGAGCATTAGTGAGGTCGGGCACTGATGTTGGGCGATTAAGTCTGGCTCGCAGTCAGCTTCCAATTCATCCCAAAGGTGTTCAATGGGGTGGAGGTCAGGGCTCTGTGCAGGCCAGTCAAGCTCTTCCACACCGATCTCAACAAACCATTTCTGTATGGACCTCGCTTTGTACACCGGGGCATTGTCATGCTGGCATCTGCCAAAACCAGATTAGCCAGATGGTGAAGCGTGATTCATCACTCCAGAAAACTGTTTTCCACTGCTCCTGAATCCAATGGCAGCGAGCTTTACACCACTCCAGCCAAAGCTTGGCATTGCGCATGTTGATTTTAGGGTGGTGTAACGTTGCTCGCTGCCGTTGCTTCCAGAGGCAGTTAGGAACTCGGTAGTGAGTGTTGCAACCGAGGACAGACGATGTTTATGCCCTGTGCGCTTCAGCACTTTAAATGTGGTCACCCTAAATAAACCTGAATGCAATTCTATTAAAAACATATGTATAAAGTGTTAAGTAGACATTAAATAATGTGTTAGATAAAACTGACCATAAACTTACTGGAACAAATGAAATTGGAATTGTATTCCTATAATAAAATTCAAGTCCCCGCGCCATCTGTTAGTCATTACGCATTTCCGTGTGTTATAAACCCCATTTCCTGATGTCAATATGCGGTGGTGGTATCGTAGTCACCGGAAAGATGTAAACGGAGAACGAGATTAAAATCATTCACAACAAGGAGATAGGAATCATTCTATTACCAACGGTGTCCCTCTCGAATTACCGCAGAGGTTGAAAACCAAGCCGGTCGCATCCAAATCGGAGCAGGAGTGGAGAGGTGGCGCGGACAGTAGACAGGAGGAGAATGGACGGAGCGGTATGGCGGAGGGCCTGCTGGGATGCTGGCCGTAGCCGGAGTCTGACCAGCGGGCTGGTGGAGGTCGGTGGACGGGCCTCGATGCTCCAAACACTGCTCCTTTTCTCCGTGTTCGGGCTGCTCTTTGGACTGCCGACTATCACCGAGGCGAAAGAATGCGATAAACCGTGTATGAATGGGCAATGCAACACGGTAACGGGCCACTGTCTGTGCAGCCCCGGCTGGGTCGGGGACCAATGCCAACACTGCGGAGGAAGGTTCAGGTGAGAATCGCTACCTACGACTGTGTTTATATTGACTACCTATCCTTATTGTTAGAACAATCTAGCTACATCGGTCCCACTTCTTCTTCTTCTGCAGATGAGACGTCCCCATGTCTCTCTCTCTCTGTCTCTCTCTCACAGTCAGCCCTGGATGATGACTCTGTTTCATTACACACAAATGTACCAAGGCGTCTACCGTAGGAGTTTTGTTTACATGGACACTGTCTCAAATGCTAACTTTTTATCATTTGTGTCACAAATCCAATGCAAGTCAGTGTTACCTATATAAAGCCCATTTCCTGGTGGTACCGTAGCCACCGGAAAGATGTAAACGGAGAACGACTTTAGAATCATTCACAACAATATGCGCTTCATATCCAAATCATCTAGAAGTAACATTATTGAATACATTTATTGATACTTTAGAATGAGTAAGACTTGAAGAGTGAAAATGCTAATGTAGGTACCATTGACTTGCATTGGATTTGTGACACAAATGATAAAAAGTTAGCATTGGAAGCAGTGGCCAATTAAACCCATAGTGTCAAATACAATCACCTAATAGCACGAACAGCACCATCTAGTGGTCATAGTAATGAAACAGGCAGGGAGCAGGTCTCGAACCCGCGACCTTCTAGCCCGAGGTCCAGCGTGCTATCGACTGAGAGAGTCAATTTCCACACTTATAAAGCCAGGGTCGTTACAGTAATATCAGGATGAAGAATGGGACATGATTTTAACTGGGCAAGTCAGTTATGAACAAATTCTTATCTTCAATGACGGACTAGGAACAGTGGGTTAACTGCCTTGTTCAGGGGCAGAACGACAAATTTTTTACCTTGTCAGCTCAGGGATTTGATCTTGCAATCTTTTGGTTACAAGTCCAACACTCTACCCACTACGCTACCTGCTGGTTAGCCTCATAAACCGCGTGGCTTCCTGAGTCGTCGTGGGAGGACCACACACACCGAGTCATCGCGCGATTCCTGGTTTACGTCGATATAATGGGTAATTGCATCGATATTTGCTCATCAAGGTGTTTCACAAAAAGATCCCACCGTGTCGAGCGAACAAATTATCTCTTGGCTTTTAAAAAATTGTACTGAAACTTCGTGATTAAAAAAAATAAATACTGTATGACTTTACTCACATGGAAATGTGGGAATTGTTAAAATAGAATTGGGTCTAAATCAGATGTTAGGTACTATAATTATTGAATATTATATCAATTAAAAGGGCCAATTTGTGTGCAATCAATTAGCCTAATTTCTCAGATCAAATTTTATTTCAACAAAATAATGTTTCAGGAATGCTAATTTTAGGCCTGTCTGTTTCTAACAGAAATTATTTCAGAACAATCTGAGATGGTGGGTGTCAATCCTTTTTCTTGTTCCCTTTGAGGTCGAATGACCCATAGGCTGACTGTCTATGGTAATGGAGGATAGCTGACTGTCTATGGTAATGGGGGATAGCTGACTGTCTATGGTAACGGAGGATAGCTGACTGTCCTGCCTGTCTATGGTAATGGAGGATAGCTGACTGTCCTGCCTGTCTATGGTAATGGAGGATAGCTGACTGTCCTGCCTGTCTATGGTAATGGAGGATAGCTGACTGTCCTGCCTGTCTATGGTAATGGAGGATAGCTGACTGTCTATGGTAACGGAGGCTAGCTGACTGTCTCTGTTATTGGAGGCTAGCTGACTGTCTATGGTAACAGAGACTAGCTGACTGTCTATGGTAACAGAGGCTAGCTGACTCTGTTATTGGAAGCTAGCTGACTGTCTGTTATTGGAGGCTAGCTGACTGTCTATGGTAACGGAGGCTAGCTGTCTGTCTATGGTAACGGAGACTAGCTGACTGTCTATGGTAACGGAGGCTAGCTGACTGTCTATGGTAACGGAGGCTAGCTGACTGTCTATGGTAACGGAGGCTAGCTGACTGTCTATGGTAACGGAGGCTAGCTGACTGTCTATGGTAACGGAGGCTAGCTGACTGTCTATGGTAACGGAGGCTAGCTGACTGTCTATGGTAATGGAGGCTAGCTGACTGTCTATGGTAATGGAGGCTAGCTGACTGTCTATGGTAACGGAGGCTAGCTGACTGTCTATGGTAACGGAGGCTAGCTGACTGTCTATGGTAACAGAGGCTAGCTGACTGTCTATGGTAACGGATGCTAGCTGACTGTCTATGGTAACGGAGGCTAGCTGACTGTCTATGGTAACGGAGGCTAGCTGACTGTCTATGGTAACGGAGGCTAGCTGACTGTCTATGGTAACGGAGGCTAGCTGACTGTCTATGGTAACGGAGGCTAGCTGACTGTCTATGGTAATGGAGACTAGCTGACTGTCTATAGTAATGGAGGCTAGCTGACTGTCTATGTAACGGAGGCTAGCTGACTGTCTATGGTAACGGATGCTAGCTGACTGTCTATGGTAACGGAGGCTAGTTGTCTATGGTAATGGCGGCTAGCTGACTATCTATGGTAACGGATGCTAGCTGACTGTCTATGGTAACGGCGGCTAGCTGACTGTCTATGGTAACGGAGGCCAGCTGACTGTCTATGGTAACGGCGGCTAGCTGACTGTCTATGGTAACGGCGGCTAGCTGACTGTCTATGGTAACGGCGGCTAGCTGACTGTCTATGGTAACGGAGAGTAGCTGACTGTCTATGGTAACGGAGACTAGCTGACTGTCTATGGTAACGGAGGCTAGCTGTCTATGGTAACGGAGGCTAGCTGACTGTCTATGGTAACGGATGCTAGCTGACTGTCTATGGTAACGGAGGCTAGCTGACTGTCTATGGTAACGGAGGCTAGCTGACTGTTATTGGAGGCTAGCTGTCTATGGTAACGGATGCTAGCTGACTGTCTCTGTTATTGGAAGTAAGCTGACTGTCTATGGTAACGGAGGCTAGCTGACTGTCTGTTATTGGAGGCTAGCTGACTGTCTGTTATTGGAGGCTAGCTGACTGTCTATGGTAACGGAGGCTAGCTGACTGTCTATGGTAACGGAGGCTAGCTGACTGTCTATGGTAATGGAGGATAGCTGACTGTCTATGGTAACGGAGGCTAGCTGACTGTCTATGGTAACGGAGGCTAGCTGACTGTCTATGGTAACGGAGGCTAGCTGACTGTCTCTGTTATTGGATGCTAGCTGTCTATGGTAACGAAGGCTAGCTGTCTATGGTAACGGAGGCTAGCTGTCTATGGTAACGGAGGCTAGCTGTCTATGGTAACGGAGGCTAGCTGTCTATGGAAATGGAGGCTAGCTGACTGTCTGTTATTGGAGGCTTGCTGACTGTCTATGGTAACGGAGACTAGCTGACTGTCTATGGTAACGGAGGCTAGCTGACTGTCTATGGTAACGGAGCCTAGCTGACTGTCTATGATATCGGAGGCTAGCTGTCTATGGTAATGGAGGCTGGCTGACTGTCTGTTATTGCAGGCTAGCTGACTATCTATGGTAACGGATGCTAACTGACTGCCTCTGTTATTGGAGGCCAGCTGACTGTCTATGGTAACGGAGGCTAACTGACTGTCTCTGTTATTGGAGGCTAGCTGACTGTCTATGGTAATGGAGGCTAGCTGACTGTCTATGGTAACGGAGCCTAGCTGACTGTCTATGATATCGGAGGCTAGCTGTCTATGGTAATGGAGGCTGGCTGACTGTCTGTTATTGCAGGCTAGCTGACTATCTATGGTAACGGATGCTAACTGACTTCCTCTGTTATTGGAGGCCAGCTGACTGTCTATGGTAACGGATGCTAACTGACTGTCTCTGTTATTGGAGGCTAGCTGACTGTCTATGGTAATGGAGGCTAGCTGACTGTCTATGGTAACGGAGGCTAGCTGACTGTCTATGGTAATGGAGGCTACCTGACTGTCTATGGTAACGAAGGCTAGCTGACTGTCTGTTATTGGAGGCTAGCTGACTGTCTGTTATTGGAGGCTAGCTGACTGTCTATGGTAACGGAGGCTAGCTGACTGTCTATGGTAACGGAGTCTAGCTGACTGTCTATGGTAATGGAGGATAGCTGACTGTCTATGGTAACGGAGGCTAGCTGACTGTCTATGGTAACGGAGGCTAGCTGACTGTCTATGGTAACGGAGGCTAGCTGACTGTCTCTGTTATTGGATGCTAGCTGTCTATGGTAACGAAGGCTAGCTGTCTATGGTAACGGAGGCTAGCTGTCTATGGTAACGGAGGCTAGCTGTCTATGGAAATGGAGGCTAGCTGACTGTCTGTTATTGGAGGCTTGCTGACTGTCTATGGTAACGGAGACTAGCTGACTGTCTATGGTAACGGAGGCTAGCTGACTGTCTATGGTAACGGAGCCTAGCTGACTGTCTATGATATCGGAGGCTAGCTGTCTATGGTAATGGAGGCTGGCTGACTGTCTGTTATTGCAGGCTAGCTGACTATCTATGGTAACGGATGCTAACTGACTGCCTCTGTTATTGGAGGCCAGCTGACTGTCTATGGTAACGGATGCTAACTGACTGTCTCTGTTATTGGAGGCTAGCTGACTGTCTATGGTAATGGAGGCTAGCTGACTGTCTATGGTAACGGAGCCTAGCTGACTGTCTATGATATCGGAGGCTAGCTGTCTATGGTAATGGAGGCTGGCTGACTGTCTGTTATTGCAGGCTAGCTGACTATCTATGGTAACGGATGCTAACTGACTTCCTCTGTTATTGGAGGCCAGCTGACTGTCTATGGTAACGGATGCTAACTGACTGTCTCTGTTATTGGAGGCTAGCTGACTGTCTATGGTAATGGAGGCTAGCTGACTGTCTATGGTAACGGAGGCTAGCTGACTGTCTATGGTAACCGAGGCTAGCTGACTGTCTATGGTAGTGGAGGCTAGCTGACTGTCTGTTATTGGAGGCTAGCTGACTGTCTATGGTAACGGAGGCTAGCTGACTGTCTATGGTAACGGAGGCTACCTGACTGTCTATGGTAACGAAGGCTAGCTGTCTATGGTAACGGAGTCAATGTGGAGGCTATATACAGGGGGTACCGGTACAGAGTCAATGTGGAGGCTCTATACAGGGGGTACCCGTACAGAGTCAATGTGGAGACTATTAACAGGGGGTACCGGTACAGAGTCAATGTGGAGGCTATATACAGGGGGTACCGGTACAGAGTCAATGTGGAGACTATATACAGGGGGTACCGGTACAGAGTCAATGTGGAGGCTATATGCAGGGGGTACCGGTACAGAGTCAATGTGGAGGCTATATACAGGGGGTACCGGTACAGAGTCAATGTGGAGGCTATATACAGGGGGTATCGGTACAGAGTCAATGTGGAGGCTATATACAAGGGGTACCGGTACAGAGTCAATGTGGAGGCTATATACAGGGGGTACCGGTTCAGAGTCAATGTGGAGGCTATATACAGGGTGTTACGGTACAGAGTCAATGTGGAGGCTATATATAGGGGGTACCGGTACAGAGTCAATGTGGAGGCTATATACAGGGGGTACGGGTACAGAGTCAATGTGGAGGCTATATACAGGGGGTTCCGGTACAGAGTCAATGTGGAGGCTATATACAGGGGGTACCGGTACAGAGTCAATGTGGAGACTATATACAGGGGGTACCGGTACAGAGTCAATGTGGAGGCGGGTTAAGGTCAAACAACTTTTTGGTTTACTGTTTAGATTAAATTGAGCGCTCTCAAACTTCCCATCATTCTGATTACGGTAGTCATTTTGTCACCCTCATCATGGCAAAGACACGGAGAAATGCATATGATGCAGCTTTCAAGTTGAAGGCGATTGATCTGGCTGTTGGAAAAGGAAACAGAGCTGCTGCACGGGAGCTTGGTCTTAATGAGTCGATGATAAGACGTTGGAAACAGCAGCGTGAGGAATTGACTCAGTGCAAAAAGACAACTAAAGCTTACTGCTAATTTTTTATTTTTTGTTACAAGCCGTGTTTCGTTAAAGCCTATTTATTTTTGTTACAAGCCGTGTTTCGTTAAAGCCTATTTATTTTTGTTACAAGCCGTGTTTCGTTAAAGCCCATTTATTTTTGTTACATGCCGTGTTTCGTTAAAGCCTATTAATTTTTTGTTACAAGCCGTGTTTCGTTAAAGCCTATTTATTTTTGTTACAAGCCGTGTTTCGTTAAAGCCTGTGTAAAGTTCATTTGTTTCAATGTACCGGTAGGCACCTGCGGCTTATAGACATGTGCGGCTTATTTATGTTCAAAATAATATATATTTTTTAATTCAGTGGGTGCGGCTTATATTCAGGTGCGCTTAATAGTCCGGAAATTACGGTATATATATTTTTTTCTCTCTCGATAACGATAATTATCACGATATTAATCAACTATATTTAAAAGATTCATATCTGCTTCAAACTCAAGAATGCCTGAACAAACCAAAGGCTTTAATGTTTCTTGTTGTCACAATTAACATTTCAACTCCACTTTTTGTTTTTAAAGCTGTAAACTCTCTTACAAGTCATGAGCAACAAATAAAATAGTGCAAGTGAATATGCATTATAACTGTTAGCCTGATGGCACGTCACAGTTGAAGTTGGGTTAGTTTTACAAGCAAGAAAGACAAGTCTGTCTGGTATAGAGGTCCTGGATGGCAGGAAGCTTGACCCCAGTGATGTACTGGACCGTACACACTACCCTCTGTAGTGCCTTGCGGTCAGAGGCCGAGCAGTTGCCGTACCAGGTGGTGATGCAACCAGTCAGGATGCTCTCGATGGTGCAGCTGTAGAACCTTTTTGAGAATCTGAGGACCCATGGACTCAGAATATCCCGTTTTGTTGTTTCTCTATGAGCAAGTGTAATTTTGAAAGTGAAAAACCCCCCCCCAAAAAAACAGGAAAATAAATGTTGCAAAATATAAAAATAATTCACAGATTTCGGGCATCCCGAGTGGCGCTGCATCGAAGTGCTTGAGCCGTCACTACAGACCCGGATTCGATCCCAGGCTGTGTCACAACCGGCCGTGACCGGAAGTCCCATAGTAGCTCTCACCCTAGAAAAGGTTGGAGTCTTTACAGCAGAGACACCCCAGTGTTGATCCTGATAAACGTCTGGCAGTACTCTCTAACATGGTCATTTGCTGTCCCCTCTAAATAAAGCACTGATTGGTTCCTGTAGTTGTCATTAAAGCAGCTGATTGGTTGTTGTAGTCATTAGCATGGTGTGTTTGCTAAAAGCCTCTAGAGTCAGAAGAGAGCCAGACAAATTTTCTTATTTTAATGATGATGATGATATTAATTAACTGGACAAAGTCGTCAGCATGAATTAGTATTTATGTATCTCAGATCATTCCCGTTGTGCTCAGTTCAACACTTCAGCTGCTGTAGACAGCTGGACCACAACAAGCTTCCTCCAGTATCTACCTTCACTTGCAAGGTTATTTCATTGTAACAAACTGAGTACATTATATTCTGTGACTCTAGTAGTCGGGTTACTCTTTCAGATGTTCAGTGTGGTTTTTCGTCCTCAGTTTGTCCTATTTCTGTGAGCTCTGATGGGAAATGTCTATTACCAGAGCCAAATTCAGTTGTAGCCAAAAGGCCGGTGTTTGGTATGGTGGCCGTACTGAGCTAATGCTGTGAGGCAGAAGGGCTATTTATTTAGCATGAAGGACAATGCTACCATACAGGCCTGGTTGATGCAGGGCCAGCCGCAGGGCCAGCCGCAGGGCCAGCCGCAGGGCCAGCCGCAGGGCCAGCCACAGGGCCAGCCACAGGGCCAGCCACAGCGCCAGCCACAGGGCCGGGCACCCAGCAGCATCTATGGTGGACAGGCGGTGCTCTACCTGACAGCCGGCAGGCGGTGCTCTACCTGACAGCCGGCAGGCGGTGCTCTACCTGACAGCCGGCAGGCGGTGCTCTACCTGACAGCCGGCAGGCGGTGCTCTACGTGACAGCCGGCAGGCGGTGCTCTACCTGACAGCCGGCAGGCGGTGTTCTACCTGACAGCCGACAGACGGTGTTCTACCTGACAGCCGGCAGGCGGTGCTCTACCTGACAGCCGGCAGGCGGTGCTCTACGTGACAGCCGGCAGGCGGTGCTCTACCTGACAGCCGGCAGGCGGTGTTCTACCTGACAGCCGACAGGCGGTGTTCTACCTGACAGCCGGCAGGCGGTGCTCTACCTGACAGCCGGCAGGCGGTGCTCTACCTGACAGCCAGCAGGCGGTGTTCTGCCGGCAGGCGGTGTTCTACCTGACAGCCGGCAGGCGGTGCTCTACCAGGGGACCCCACTTAGCCACCCCAAACCCACATGAAGATTACACCCCAGTAACCCCACGTAGTGCTTCTCCTAGTCTGCCTGATGGTCTATGTACAGTCGTATTGGGGTTGTTCTCTTCTCATTGCAGAGAGTTTGTTTTGGCAGTACTGACATGTTTACTAGGTCCATATTGCTGCTCTAGCCATCATTAGAAATGTCACTGTTCATCCTGTAGGTACCTCCGGGTCTCTGTTCATCCTGTAGGTACCTCAGGGTCTCTGTTCATTCTGTAGGTACCTCAGGGTCTCTGTTCATCCTGTAGGACAGTACTTCAGTACTTCCCCCCCAAGTAACAGTAGCCAGTCCCCCCCTAGTAACAGTAGCCAGTTCCCCCCTAGTAACAGTAGCCAGTCCCCCCCCTAGTAACAGTAGCCAGTCCCCCCCTAGTAACAGTAGCCAGTCCCCCCCTAGTAACAGTAGCCAGTCCCCCCTAGTAACAGTAGCCAGTTCCCCCCTAGTAACAGTAGCCAGTCCCCCCCTAGTAACAGTAGCCAGTCCCCCCCCTAGTAACAGTAGCCAGTCCCCCCTAGTAACAGTAGCCAGTCCCCCACTAGTAACAGTAGCCAGTCCCCCCCTAGTAACAGTAGCCAGTCCCCCCCCAGTAACAGTAGCCAGTCCCCCCCCAGTAACAGTAGCCAGTCCCCCCCCTAGTAACAGTAGCCAGTCCCCCACTAGTAACAGTAGCCAGTCCCCCCCCTAGTAACAGTAGCCAGTCCCCCACTAGTAACAGTAGCCAGTCCCCCCCTAGTAACAGTAGCCAGTCCCCCCCCAGTAACAGTAGCCAGTCCCCCCCTAGTAACAGTAGCCAGTCCCCCCCCTAGTAACAGTAGCCAGTCCCCCCCCAGTAACAGTAGCCAGTCCCCCCCTAGTAACAGTAGCCAGTCCCCCCCTAGTAACAGTAGCCAGTCCCCCCCTAGTAACAGTAGCCAGTCCCCCCCTAGTAACAGTAGCCAGTCCCCCCCTAGTAACAGTAGCCAGTCCCCCCCAGTAACAGTAGCCAGTTCCCCCCTAGTAACAGTAGCCAGTCCCCCCCTAGTAACAGTAGCCAGTCCCCCCCTAGTAACAGTAGCCAGTCCCCCCCCTAGTAACAGTAGCCAGTCACCCCCCTAGTAACAGTAGCCAGTCCCCCCCTAGTAACAGTAGCCAGTCCCCCCCCTAGTAACAGTAGCCAGTCCCCCCCCTAGTAACAGTAGCCCCCCTAGTAACAGTAGCCAGTCCCCCCCCTAGTAACAGTACCCCCCCCTAGTAACAGTAGCCCCCCCTAGTAACAGTAGCCAGTCCCCCCCTAGTAACAGTAGCCAGTCCCCCCCCTAGTAACAGTAGCCAGTCCCCCCCTAGTAACAGTAGCCCCCCCCCTAGTAACAGTAGCCCCCCTAGTAAGAGTAGCCAGTCCCCCCCCAGTAACAGTAGCCCCCCCCAGTAACAGTAGCCCCCCCTAGTAACAGTAGCCAGTCCCCCCCTAGTAACAGTAGCCAGTGTTCTGATAAACTGAAGCCTCCATGTGATCAGTGTTGTGTTATTGTGGGTCTTCCAGCAGGGTTGTAGCAACAGAGAGGCTACAGATGGTGTTGTTGTGCTGATGTTATGAATACAGGCCTTGTGTTAATCTCTCTCTCTAATGGTACAGCCCAATGTGTCTGTACAGTCCAGTTGTTTTGACTCTGCCTTGGTCTCCCCCTTGGTCTAATGGTACAGCCCAATTTTGGCTCAGCCTTGGTCCCCCTCCCTGTTCAGAATGGCCTAAAGGTACAGGGGTAAATCCATTTGAATTCAATCCCTTTTTGACAGCACTCCTTTTTGATTTGAACGAAAACTTCCATACATGTTTGTAGAAGTGCTCAGAAAGTGACTTTTTAGACCTGAATGCCAAAACATTCAAGAAATAAAGGTGCTGAAGTTGACCCATTCTGCATACCCCCTGATACCATAAGACCAGGGTTCCATTCTGCATACCCCCTGATACCATATGACCAGGGTTCCATTCTGCATACCCCCTGATACCATATGACCAGGGTTCCATTCTGCATACCCCCTGATACCATAAGACCAGGGTTCCATTCTGCATACCCCCTGATACCATAAGACCAGGGTCCCATTCTGCATACCCCCTGATACCATATGACCAGGGTTCCATTCTGCATACCCCCTGATACCATAAGACCAGGGTTCCATTCTGCATACCCCCCGATACCATAAGACCAGGGTCCCATTCTGCATACCCCCTGATACCGTAAGACCAGGGTCCCATTCTGCATACCCCCTGATACCATAAGACCAGGGTCCCATTCTGCATACCCCCCGATACCATAAGACCAGGGTTCCATTCTGCATACCCCCCGATACCATAAGACCAGGGTCCCATTCTGCATACCCCCAGATGCCATAAGACCAGGGTTCCATTCTGCATACCACCTGATACCATAAGACCAGGGTCCCATTCTGCATACCCCCTGATACCATAAGATCAGGGTCCCATTCTGCATACCATAAGACCAGGGTCCCATTCTGCATACCATAAGACCAGGGCTCCATTCTGCATACCCCCCGATACCATAAGACCAGGGTCCCATTCTGCATACCCCCCGATACCATAAGACCAGGGTCCCATTCTGCATACCCCCTGATACCATAAGACCAGGGTTCCATTCTGCATACCCCCCGATACCATAAGACCAGGGTTCCATTCTGCATACCCCCCGATACCATAAGACCAGGGTCCCATTCTGCATACCCCCAGATACCGTAAGACCAGGGTCCCATTCTGCATACCCCCCGATACCGTAAGACCAGGGTCCCATTCTGCATACCCCCTGATACCATAAGACCAGGGTCCCATTCTGCATACCCCCTGATACCATAAGACCAGGGTCCCATTCTGCATACCCCCTGATACCATAAGACCAGGGTCCCATTCTGCATACCCCCTGATACCATAAGACCAGGGTTCCATTCTGCATACCCCCTGATACCATAAGACCAGGGTCCCATTCTGCATACCCCCTGATACCATAAGACCAGGGTCCCATTCTGCATACCCCCTGATACCATAAGACCAGGGTCCCATTCTGCATACCCCCTGATACCATAAGACCAGGGTCCCATTCTGCATACCCCCCGATACCATAAGACCAGGGTCCCATTCTGCATACCCCCTGATACCATAAGACCAGGGTCCCATTCTGCATACCCCCCGATACTATCAGACCAGGGGTTCATCAGTACTTAATAGTTGGCTTTTGGCTGAATTTTTTGTTGTTGAAAATCTGATGATAAATTGGCACCATTGAGACAAAAAAAAAAAAAAAATCCCATTATGAAATACATCTTTTTAGGCTATTAATTAATAACATACCAGTGGATGGAAATACATTTGACCGGTCATGCTTATTGGTCTGTTGGTTATTTGCATAATTTAGTGGAATGAAATTGGCGCGTGTGTATATTTATCTATTTTACCACATGTTCGGCATACAGATACAGTGCCTTGGAGTGGAACATCTGTCAGACGTAAGACCAATCATTTCTCAATTCTAAATGCTATCTTGTGTTAATTGTTTTTTGGCCACGATTGAAAAAATAATTGCTATTTTTATTTCTCACCTGGTAATTGAAGCACGCTTCCCATTCGCCATTCAAATGCCTAGGCAACAGAAGGCAGGTTTCACCAGCTGGAGGCAGTGTACATTTTGTAAACTTATATGTACTTTAATTGTTTGAAACCTGAATGTTTTACTACATATTATGTGGCATGTTTTACCTTGCTTCAAAGTAGCCAGAATCCGACCATATCCATGGAGGGAATTGTTTTATGAAGACTTCCATATGTCATTTAAAACAATAACCTATTGTTTTATACAGACTTCCATATGCCATTTAAACCAATAACCTATTGTTTTATACAGACTTCCATATGCCATTTAAACCAATAACCTATTGTTTTATACAGACTTCCATATGCCATTTAAACCAATAACCTATTGTTTTATACAGACTTCCATATGCCATTTAAACCAATAACCTATTGTTTTATACAGACTTCCATATGCCATTTAAACCAATAACCTATTGTTTTATGTATGGGATCTATATGGGATCTATCGTCCCACAACTGTCCCAGAGTCTGTTTGGGCTAGTGGTTTCTCAACAAACTGACTAATAGAACCGGTAAGGCATTTCTACTATGGAGGATAGTAGATTGACAGGCTCATAGGCGGCGCGTCCATAAGGCTAGGGGAAGCTAAGCTTGTTTTTTAAATGTCCTAATTATTATTTTTACATATTTTATTTCACCTTTATTTAACCAGGTAGGCCAGTTGAGAACAAGTGCTCATGTCCAAAACAGTGCGACAAAAACCACACAGAGTTACACATAAACAAACGTACAGTCAATAACACAATAGAAAAATCTATGTACAGTGAGTGCGAATGTAGAAGAGTATGGAGGTAAGGCAATAAATAGGCCATAGTGGCGAAATAATGCAAAAGAGCAAAAAAAACAAAAACAATATGGGGATGAGGTAGTTGGGTGGGCTAATTACAGATGGGCTATGTACAGATGGGCTATTTACAGGTACAGTGATCTGTGAGCTGCTCTGACAGTTGGTGCTTAAAGCTAGTGAGGGAGATAAGTGTTTCCAGTTTCAGTGATTTTTGCAGTTCGTTCCAGTCATTGGCAGCAGAGAACGGGAAGGAAAGGCAGCCAAAGGAGGAATTGGCTTTTGGGGTGACCAGTGAAATATACCTGCTGGAGCGTGTGCTACGGGTGGATGCTGCTATCATGACCAGTGAGCTGAGATAAGGCAGAGCTTTACCTAGCATAGACTTAGATGACCTGGAGCCAGTGGGTCTGGCGATGAATATGTAGCGAGGGCCAGCCGACTAGAGCATACAGGTCGCAGTGGTGGGTAGTATATGGGGCTTTGGTGACAAAACGGATGGCACTGTGATAGACTGCATCCAATTTGCTGAGTAGAGTGTTGGAGGCTATTTTGTAAATGACATCGCCGAAGTCAAGGATCAGTAGGATAGTCAGTTTTACGAGGGTATGTATGTTTGGCAGCGTGAGTGAAGGAGGCTTTGTTGCGAAATAGGAAGCTAATTCTAGATTTAATTTTGGATTAGCCTATCAGAAGCTTCTAAAGCCATGACATCATTTTCTGGAATTTTCCAAGCTGTTTAAAGACAGTCAACTTAGTGTATGTAAACCTCTGACCCACTGGAATTGTGATACAGTGAATTATAAGTGAAATAATCTGTCTGTAAACAATTGTTGGAAAAATGACTTGTAGATGCACAAAGTAGATGTCCTAACCGACTTGCCAAAACTATAGTTTGTTAACAAGACATTTGTGGAGTGGTTGATAAACGAGTTTTAATGACTCCAACCTAAGTGCATGTAAACTTCTGACTTCAACTGTATGTGTGTTATATTAAATGTAGACAAGCAATAAACATTTCAGAACAACTACTAGTCCAATAAGACATGGGAGAAATGACGAATTTTGGCAAAGAGATTTATTAATAGACTGTTACACTTGGAAACAAATATCCAAACCGAAAACTGCAGAAATTACTAGTGCCTCCCCCCGCAATCAAACCATCATAAAAAAATACAACAAAACGCAGCCTAACGTGATCACAAATCTCAACTAGCAAGCAAGTCGCAGCAATGGAGAATTGAGTGCGTGCGCGTTCACGCGAAGGGGTGGCGGGGGGAATTCTGGGAATTCTAGCAGGGGGGAGCTTTTCAGCACCGTTCCTCAAGTTATAACGCATTAGTTGCTTATTGGACCCTGACAATCTGAGTGAAATGTTAACTAGTTAACTAGCTAACAAACTAACTATCTGTTAACTCAAGTTTTCCTCTACAGTATGTGGCTAATTTTCAGAACGAGAGAATTAAGTGAAAATTAGGTGTTGCTTGTTAAACAAGTGGATTCAGGGATCAAGTGTAGCTGGAGTTGGGCCTGGCTTAAGATGGATGCCACTATAGAGGTGAAAGAAACACCACACACTTTCCATTCTTTCACTACAGTGGATAAAAAGAGGTATACCAGGTGTACTCTCTGCCTGAACGAGATCAATTATGCCAACAAAGGATTTCAAGCTCTGCTGGCACACTGTAGAACAGATGTCCACAGGCAGGAAGTGTGAAGTCTAGCCCAAAGATATTGTTTTTGTTGTGTTGAACAATGACAGTACCACTTGTGTGTGTGTGTGAGTGAAGGGGGATTATACAAGTTTACTCTGTGAATGTTATCTTTGCACACATGTAGCCTTGTGTACTTGATAGATGTCTATAGTGGCCACTATAATAAAACAACAATAGAATGGCTGTTTCATTCTATTTCTACTTTATTTTACACACAGACTGATCATATTCTGTTGATTAATTAGTTAAAACCTGCATTTCCCCCTAGAAGGGATTTAAGACTTCACCTTTTTGGGCCCTCAGCAGTTTGCATCCCTGGTCTCCACCCTTCAGAATGGCCTAATGGTACAGCCTAGTGTCAGTCTCCACCCTCCAGAATGGCCTAATGATACAGCCTAGTGTCGGTCTCCACCCTCCAGAATGGCCTAATGATACAGCCTAGTGTCGGTCTCCACCCTCCAGAATGGCCTAATGATACAGCCTTGTGTCGGTCTCCACCCTCCAGAATGGCCTAATGGTACAGCCTAATGTCAGTCTCCACCCTCCAGAATGGCCTAATGGTACAGCCTAGTGTCAGTCTCCACCCTCCAGAATGGCCTAATGGTACGGCCTAGTGTCAGTCTCCACCCTTCAGAATGGCCTAATGGTACGGCCTAGTGTCAGTCTCCACCCTTCAGAATGGCCTAATGGTACAGCCTAGTGTCAGTCTCCACCCTCCAGAATGGCCTAATGGTACAGCCTCGTCAGTCTCCACCCTTCAGAATGGCCTAATGGTACAGCCTAGTGTCAGTCTCCACCCTTCAGAATGGCCTAATGGTACAGCCTAGTGTCAGTCTCCACCCTCCAGAATGGCCTAATGGTACAGCCTAGTGTCGGTCTCCACCCTCCAGAATGGCCTAATGGTACAGCCTAGTGTCAGTCTCCACCCTCCAGAATGGCCTAATGGTGCAGCCTAGTGTCAGTCTCCACCCTTCAGAATGGCCTAATGGTACAGCCTCGTCAGTCTCCACCCTCCAGAATGGTCTAATGGTACAGCCTAGTGTCAGTCTCCACCCTTCAGAATGGCCTGATGGTACAGCCTAGTGTCAGTCTCCACCCTTCAGAATGGCCTAAATAGGGAATAGGGTGTCCTAGGGCTCTGGACAAAGTAGTGCACTACATAGGGAATAGGGTGCCATAGGGCTCTGGTCAAAAGTAGTGCACTACATAGGGAATAGGGTGCCATAGGGCTTTGGTCAAAAGTAGTGCACTACATAGGGAATAGGGTGTTTGGATACACCTACTCATTCAAGTTTTTTTTTTTAAATTGTCCTGTTTTCTACATTGTAGAATAATAGTGACGACATCAAACTATGAAATAACACATATGGAATCATGTAGTAACCAAAAAAGTGTTAAACAAATCAATTAGCCACCCTTTGCCTTGATGACAGCTTTGCATACTCTTGGCATTCTCTGAACCAGCTTCACCTGGAATGCTTTCTTGAAGGAGTTCCCACATATGCTGAGCACTTGTTGGCAGCTTTTCCTTCACTCGGTCCAGTATCAAGCATGATACTCACTCACACGGCAGAGTGCAATGTAGGTTTGTTGTTGTTGAGCGCTGTCGAACGCCGAAACCGAAACCTGTCGAACGCCGAAACCGAAACCTGTCGAACGCCGAAAGCGAAACCTGTCGAACGCCGAAAGCGAAACCTGTCGAACGCCGAAACCTGAACTAAAGACATCGGTTTAAAAGCGGATGTTTTTATATACTTTTATTTTATTTTGAATCCTGCGGCTCTGTTGGGCTAAATTGCTGTGAGCGCTGCTACCTTTCAAAGTTCTTGACATTTTCTGTATTGACTGACCTTCATGTCTTGAAGTATTGATGGACTGTTGTTTCTCTTTGCTTATTTAAGCTGTTCTTGGACTTTGGTCTTTTACCAAATAGGGCTATCTTCTGTATACCACCCCTACCTTGTCACAACACAACTGATTGGCTCAATCAAATTAAGAAGGAAAGAAATTCCACGAATTAACTTTTAACAAGGCACACCTGTTAATTAATTGAAATGCATTCCAGGTGACTACCTCATGAAGCTGGTTGAGAGAATCCCAAGAGTGTGCAAAAGCTGTCGTCTACTTTGAAGAATCTCAAATATAAAATATATATATTTTTTGTTTAACACTTCTTTTAGTTATGACATTATTCCATATGTGTTATTTCCTAGTTTTGATGTTTTCACTATTAAAACCCTGTATTTGTAATGCCCTGGCCATAGAGAGGTTTTTTTTTTGTTCTTTATTTTGGTTAGGCCAGGGTGTTACATTGGGTGGGCGTTCTGTTTTTTCTAGGTTTTTGTATTTATTTGTTTTGGGCCGTGTGTGGCTCCCAATCAGGCACAGCTGAAGTTCGTTATTGTTGATTGGGAGTCACACATAAGGAGCATGTGTTTTCTTTGGGTTTTGTGGGGGATTATTTCTGTTTAGTGTTTTGCACCTGACAGGACTGTTTGGCTGTCGGTTTTCTTGTTTGTTTTGTATAGTGTTCTTACGTAATTAAAAATACAAAGATGAAGGGTTGGTCTTTTAGAGGGTTGGTCTTTTACCTTAGTAGGGACACACCTGGCCGTATTTAGATAGCTCTGTTGTCAACAGTAGTAATTGCGTCAGAAAGCATTCCCAGTAGTGGAATGGGCTCTGTGTTGGTCACACTGGACGTTGGACACCCAGGGGGATTGAATCATGCAGATGATGTGATGAGCACAGAACTTCCTTTATCATGTTTCTGTCCTCAGATGGCCTCGTGTGGCATCCTCCCAAATAGAACACTATTCCCTACATAGTACACTACTTATAACCAGGGCCCTATTCCCTACATAGTACACTACTTATAACCAGGGCCCTATTCCCTACATAGTACACTACTTATAACCAGGGCCCTATTCCCTACATAGTACACTACTTATAACCAGGGCCACTGCATTATATTAGAGAATAGGGTGCTGTTTGGGATGCGGCCTGTTTGTGTCCCCCCTAGCAGTGAGACTTCTCCCAGGACTACTGCAGGGCTACCAGCAGGGCTACCAGCAGGGCTACCAGCAGGGCGATAAGTCTTAACTGCTAGGGGACACACAGACAGGCCGCATCCCAAACAGAAACCTATTCCCTAATATAGTGCACTACTTTTGACCCGAGCCCATAGGGCTTCAATAGGGTTCTGGTCAAAGCAGGGTGCTAATTGGGACGTATGCTCATACCAGGCCTTCCCTGTAGCTCAGTTGGTAGAGCATGGTGTTTGCAACGCATGGTGTTTGCAACGCCAGGGTTGTGGGTTCGATTCCCACGGGGTGCCAGTATGAAAAAAAAGAAATTATGAAATGAAATGTATGAAATGTAAGTCGCTCTGGATAAGAGCTTCTGCTAAATGACTAAAATGTAATACCAGTGGTTGGTAAATGAGTACAGAATACAGATAGGAGAGAGTAGGGCTATATCAGCTATCTGTATTCTGTACTCATTTACCAACCACTGTTCTGAGGATACGCCCTGTAGTGCACTATATATAGAGGGGACCAGAGCCCTGTAGTGCACTATATATAGAGGGGATTCAGAAGGCTAATGCAGCGCTATCTGAGATTCAGGAGGCTAATGCAGCGCTATCTGAGATTCAGGAGGCTAATGCAGCGCTATCTGAGATTCAGGAGGCTAATGCAGCGCTATCTGAGATTCAGGAGGCTAATTTAGCGCTATCTGAGATTCAGGAGGCTAATTTAGCGCTATCTGAGATTCAGGAGGCTAATTTAGCGCTATCTGAGATTCAGGAGGCTAATTTAGCGCTATCTGAGATTCAGGAGGCTAATTTAGCGCTATCTGAGATTCAGAAGGCTAATGCAGCGCTATCTGAGATTCAGAAGGCTAATGCAGCGCTATCTGAGATTCAGAAGGCTAACGGCGTCTCGTTAGCCTTCTAACGGCGACTGTTATGTGACAGATACAGGCTTGAGGTTTTTTAATCAACATTGTTTTTTTTTTTTTTTTGGGGTCATCTTCCCAGCAGAAGTCCTCTTGTTGTTAACAACATCAGTTATCTTCATTTGGCTTTTTATTACATACACCTTTTATTGTTGCTTATGTATGTAAGGTAGTTGAACAGGCCACACAGGCAGACCCAAAACTTTCTACAGCTGTGGCTGGAAGTAGACACACGTACGCCAGGGTTTCTGTTAGCCAGTAATAGCCGGGCGTTGGCCCTTCAAAACATTTCAAATGAAAAGCCAATCAATTGTCTTGGAGATAATAAAAAAAAGAAGTTTTTTTTTGCCTTTTCATTGATGTAAATACTAGTCGATGGAAATCTATTCATCTTGTCTATAGGTTAATTACAGCATACAGCTTAGTGTCAGACTGCACGATAGCAGCTGCTACAGCTCCTGATGCTGCTGGACTGAAACAGCCTTTTATATGCCCGGTCAGGGGCACCCTGATGAAACTACGGCGACGAGTATATAAACCCCGTCTACCCACTGTTCTATTGGTGAATGTACAATCACTGGAGATTAAACTGGATGAGCTTACTTCGAGACTATCTTATCAACGGGACCTGAAGAACTGGAATATCCTGTTTCTCTGAAACTTGGCTGAAACAATGACATGGATAATATAAATCTAGTTAGATGTTGTATGCATCGGCAGGACAGAGTGGCAGAGTAAGCTCGAGGGGTGCTGTGTGTGTCTCCTTTGTTAACAGCTTGTGCGTGATCGCTAACATTAAAGAAAGAAGTCTGACGTTTCTGCTAACATACCTCATGATAAGCTCTAGACCATACTATTTACCAAGAATTGATCTATATTTTTCACAGCTGTCTATTTACTACCATAAACCGATGCTGGCACTAAGACTACACTCAACTAGCTGTATAGGGCCGTAAACAAACAATAAAATATTAATTGAGGCGACGCTCCTAGTGGCCGGTGGTTTTAGTGCAGGGAAACTGAGATCCGTTTGAACTAATTTCTACCAAATCAAATCTATTTATATAGCCCTTCTTACATCAGCTGATGTCTCAAAGTGCTGTACAGAAACCCAGCCTAAAACCCCAAACAGCAAGTAATGCAGGTGTAGAAGCACGGTGGCTAGGAAAAACTCCCTAGAAAGGCCAAAACCTAGGAAGAAACCTAGAGAGGAACCAGGCTATGAGGGGTGGCCAGTCCTCTACCAGCATGTCACCTGTGCAACTAGAGGTGAAAAACTCTAGACCACCTTTACTCCACACACAGAGAGACTCATACAACGCTCTCCCTCGCCCTTCGTTTGGCAAATCTCACCATAACTGTATCCTCCTGATTCCTGATTACAAGCAAAAACTAAAGCAGGAAGCACCAGTGACTTGGTCAATACGGAAGTGGTCCAATGAAACGGACGATAATCTACAGGGCTGTTTTGATTGGATTGGAACAGATTGGAATATGTTCCCTGGCATCATCCGCATTGAGGAGTTTTACCCCATTAGTCACCGGCTTCATTAATAAGTGCATCGACGACGTCCCCGTACGTACATATCCCAACCAGAAGCCACGGATTAAAAGGCAACATCCTCACTAACCTGGAAGCTAATAAGAAATCCATCAAACAGGCAAAGCGTCAATACAGGACTAAAATCGAGTCCTACTACTCTGACGCTCAACGGATGTTTTTTAAATGTTTTATTTAACTAGGCAAGTCAGTTAAGAACAAATTCTTATTTACAATGACGGCCTACCAAAAGGAAAAAGGCCTCCGGTGGAGACGGGGGCTTGGATAAAAAAATAAAAAAATAAATAAATATAGGACTAAACACACATCACAACAAGAGAACACTAGATAAAGAGAGACCTAAGACAACAACATAGCAAGGCAGCAACACATGACAACACAGCATGGTAGCAACACAACATGGTAGCAGCACAAAACATGGTACAAACATTATTGGGCACAGACAACAGCACAAAGGGCAAGAAGGTAGAGACAACCATACATCACGCAAAGCAGCCACAACTGTCAGTAGGATGTGACAGGGCTTGCAAACTATAATGGATTACATAGCCGAACCCAGCCGTGAGCTGCCCAGTACCGCAAGCCTACCAGACAAGCTAAATGTCTTGTATGCTCGCTTCGAAGCAAGCAATACTGAGACGTGACGAGAGCATCAGCTGTTCTGGATGACTGTGTTATCCCGCTTTCCGTAACCGATGTGAGTAAGATCTTTAAACAGGTTAACATTCACAAGGCTGCAGGGCCAGATGGATTAGCAGGATGCAAACTCTGAGCATGCACTGACCAGCTGGCAAGTGTCTTCACTGACATTTTCAACCTCTCCCTGACCCAGTCTGTAATACCAACATGTTTCAAGCAGACCATCATAGTCCCTGTGTCCAAGAAGGTAACCTGACTAAATGAGTACCGCCCTGTAGCACTCACGTCTGCAGCCATGAAGTGCTTTGAAAGGCTAGTCATGGCTCACACAAACACCATTATCCCAGAAACACTAGACCCCACTCCAATTTGCATACCGCACCAATAGATCCACAGATAATGCAATCTCTTTTGTGCTCCTCGCTGCCCTCACCCAGCTACACTGCCCTTTCCCACCTGGACAAAAGGAACACCTATGTGAGAATGCTATTCATTGACTACAGCTCAGCGTTCAACACCATAGTGCCCTCAAAGCTCATCACCAAGCTAAGGATCCTGGGACTGAACACCTCCCTCTGCAACTGGATCCTGGACTTCCTGACGGGCCGCCCCCAGGTAGTGAGCGTAGGCAACATCACCTCCGTCACACTGACTCTCAACACTGAGGCCTGACAGGGGTGAGGATTGGCAATAGGAGGAACCCTGAGGAACCCACGAATGCATGACTGAGCACGACTCCAACACCATCATTAAGTTTTGCCGAAGGTGTTAGGCCTGATCACTGACGATGATGCCAGGAGGTCGGCGACCTGGCAGAGTGGTGCCATGACAACCTCTTCTTCAATGTCAGCAAGACAAATGAGCTGATCGTGGACTACAGGAAACGGAGGCTCTAGCACATCCACGGGGCTGTAGTGGAGCGGGTCGATAGTGTCATGTTCCTCAGCGTCCACGTCACTAGGGATCTATCATGGTCCAAACACACCAACACAGTTGTGAAGAGGGCTTGACAACGCCTCTTCCCCCCTCAGGAGACTGATAAAGATTTTGCATGGGTCCTCAAAGTTCTACAGCTGCACCATTTGACATGACTGGCTGCATCACCGCTTGGTACGGCAACTGCTTGGCACCCGACCGCAGGGCGCTACAGAGGGTGGCGCGTATGGCCCAGTACCTCACTTCCTGCCATCCCTTACCTCTATAGAAGGCGGTGTCAGAGGAAGGCCCCCAAGTCAGACTGTTCTCTCTACTTCCGCATGGCAAGCGGTATCGATGTAGCAAGTCTAGAACCAGCAGGACCCTGAACAGCTTCAACCCACAAGCCATAAGACTCCTAAATAGTTAGGCCAGGTAGCTATTTGGTTAATAACTATGCTGAACAAAAATATAAACGCAACATGCAACAATTTCTAAGATTTTACTGAGTTACAGTTCGTATAAGGAAATCAGTCAATAATTAGGCCCTAATGGATATATAAAAAAAAATATATATATTTTCAAATCAAATTTTATTGGTCACATACACATGGTTAGCAGATGTTAATGCGAGTTTAGTGAAATCCTTGTATTTTTATACATTTGCAAATATTTCTTAACGTGTTTTCACTTTGTCATTATGGGGTATTGTGTGTAGATTGAGAATAATTTTTGAATCAGTTTTAGATTTTAGCTGTAATGTAACAAAATGTGGAAAGAATCAACGGTTCTGTCACGTCCTGACCAGCAGATGGAGCTATTGTTTTAGTTTTGGGGTCAGGACGTGGCAGTTTTGTGTATGGGAATGTTTGTGTTGTTGATTGGGACTTCCAATTGAAGGCAGGTGTGTTGAGTTGCCTTTGATTGGAAGTCCTATATAGGTGTGTGTGTGTTTTTCTTTGGGGTTGTGGGTGGTTGTTTTTGCACTGCGTTTAATAGCCTGCAGAACTGTAGCTGTTGTCACCTTTATTGTGTTGTTAAATGGATGCTTTACTCCTTATTTGTAATGAAATATGAGTATTCACATACCTGCTGCGTCTTGGTCCATTTCTGAAGACAGCCGTTACAGAACCACCCACCACCAAAGGACCAAGCAGCAGAAGAGGAGGAAGCCACAGGAGGAAAAAAATGGAGGAATGGACATGGGAAGACGTCCTGGACGGCAAGGGAGCCTACACCTGGGAAGAGATCCTGGCCGGAAGGGATCGCCTCCCATGGGAACAGGTGGAGGCACTCAGGAGAGTGGAGGCAGCTGGACAGAGGAACCAACGGGAACGTTATGCTCGAACACGGTTGGGTAGGAAACCCGAGAGGCACCCCCAATAATTTTTTTGGGGGGGGCACACGGGTAGCTTGGCCAGGCCAGGGAAGAGCCGGAAGCCAGCTACCCGTGACTACAGGGAGGTGCGTATGAGGTGGAGGGCGCCATGTTACGCTGAGGTACGCACCATCTCGCCTATACGGACGCACAGCCCAGTCCGCCTGGTACCAGGGCAAGGTGAGCATCGAGCCGGAAGGGGTGAAGCCAACCCTGCACTCAAGACCGCCAGTGCGCCATTTCGGTCCGGTGTTTCCCGCTAGACGCACTAGCATGGAGGTGCGTGTCTCCAGGCTGGCACGTGCAGTACCAGCTCCACGCATCAGGAGTCTAGTGCGTCAGCCCAGCCTCGCCAGGCGTAAGACGCCAGAGCCGCCCGCCAGTCAACAGTCGCCAGAGCCGCCCGCCAGTCGTACGTCGCCAGAGCCGCCCGCCAGTCGTACGTCGCCAGAGCCGCCCGCCAGTCGTACGTCGCCAGAGCCGCCCGCCAGTCGTACGTCGCCAGAGCCGCCCGCCAGTCGTACGTCGCCAGAGCGGCCCGACTGCCCGGTTCTGCCAGGGCGGCCAGACTGCCCGGTTCTGCCAGGGCGGCCAAACTGCCCGGTTCTGCCAGAGCGGCCAGACTGCCCGGTTCTGCCAGAGCGGCCAGACTGCCCGGTTCTGCCAGAGCGGCCAGACTGCCCGGTTCTGCCAGAGCGGCCAGACTGCCCGGTTCTGCCAGAGTGGCCAGACTGCCCGGTTCTGCCAGAGTGGCCCGACTTCCCGGGTCTGCCAGAGGTGCCCGCCTGCCCGGATCTGCCAGGGTGCCCAGTCTGTCAGGATCTGCCAGAGTGGCCCTCCTGTCCTCCGGCCCAGCCCGAGTGGCCCTCCTGTCCTCCGGCCCAGCGGTCCTCCTGCCCTCCGGCCCAGCCCGAGTGGCCCTCCTGCCCTCCGGTCCAGCCCGAGTGGCCCTCCTGCCCTCCGGCCCAGCCCGAGTGGCCCTCCTGCCCTCCGGCCCAGCCCGAGTGGCCCTCCTGCCCTCCGGCCCAGCCCGAGTGGCCCTCCTGCCCTCCGGCCCAGCCCGAGTGGCCCTCCTGCCCTCCGGCCCAGCCCGAGTGGCCCTCCTGCCCTCCGGCCCAGCCCGAGGGGCCCTCCTGCCCTCCGGCCCAGCCCGAGGGGCCCTCCTGTCCTCCGGCCCAGCCCGAGTGGCCCTCCTGTCCTCCGGCCCAGCCCGAGTGGCCCTCCTGTCCTCCGGCCCAGCCCGAGTGGCCCTCCTGTCCTCCGGCCCAGCCCGAGTGGCCCGCATGTCTTCCGACCCAGCCCGAGTGGTCCGTCTGCCAGGGTCAGCCCGAGTGGCCCGTCTGCCTGGCGCAGCTATCGGCGCCACCAAAGTGGGCGACGCCGAAGGTGGAGCGAGGTCCACGTCCTGCACCTGAGCCACCTCCAGGATAGGTGGGTTGGGGAGGGAGGGTGTAGCACAGTGCCGTCAGCCACCCTCCCTTCCCTCCCTTATTGTTTAGGGGTTATTGTTTCTGGGTTTTTTTGTTGGTGTTTTCTGTTGGTAGGTGCATTCCGGGGTCTGCACCTTGAGGGGGGGGGGTACTGTCACGTCCTGACCAGCAGATGGAGCTATTGTTTTAGTTTTGGGGTCAGGACGTGGCAGTTTTGTGTATGGGAATGTTTGTGTCGTTGATTGGGACTTCCAATTGAAGGCAGGTGTGTTGAGTTGCCTTTGATTGGAAGTCCTATATAGGTGTGTGTGTGTTTTTCTTTGGGGTTGTGGGTGGTTGTTTTTGCACTGCGTTTAATAGCCTGCAGAACTGTAGCTGTTGTCACCTTTATTGTGTTGTTAAATGGATGCTTTACTCCTTATTTGTAATGAAATATGAGTATTCACATACCTGCTGCGTCTTGGTCCATTTCTGAAGACAGCCGTTACAGGTTCTGAATACTTTCTGCTTTCAGCATGTTATTAATTACTGTACACTTTGGATGGTGTATTAATACACCCAGTCACTACAGAAATACAGACGCCCTTCCTAACTCAGTTGCCGGAGAGGAAGGAAACCACTCAGGGATTTTACCATGAGGCCAATGGTGACTTTTAAACAGTTGTAAGAGAACTGAGGATGGATCAACATTGGATTTATTTCACAGTACTATCCTCAATGACAGTGAAAAGAAGGAAGCTTGTACAAAATAAAAAGCATGCATCCTGTTTGCAATAAGGCATTAAAGTAAAACTGCAAAGAAATGACCTTTATGTCCTGAATACAAAGCGTTATGTTTGGGTCAAATCCAACACAACACATTGAGTACCACTCTTCATATTTTCCGGCATGGTGGTGGCGGCATGTAATAGGTATGCTTGTCATCAGCAAGGACTAGGGAGTTTTTTTTTAAATACATGGAATAGAGCTAACAACAGGCAAAACCTTAGTTGTCTGCTTCCCAACAAATTCACTTTTCAGCAGGATAATAACCTAAAAACACAAGGCCAAATATACACTCCGAAATGTGATGTGGTCCCGTGTGGCTCAGTTGGTAGAGCATGATGTTTGCAACGCCAGTGTTGTGGGTTCGCTTCCCACGGGGGACCAGTACGGGGGGAAAAAAATGTATGAAATGTATGCATTCACTACTGTAAGTCGCTCTGGATAAGAGTGTCTGCTAAATGACTAAAATGTAAATGGGAGTCGACTGGGAAAAAAGCAAGCCATTTAAACGTAAAGTTTTTTTTACTCTCATTTGTCAAATCCCTACCCTCTTCCCTACATAGTGCTTCTTCTACCCTCGTCTCCGTATAGTTCCTCTTTCTTGGCCACTGGTTGGTGCTGCTGGACAGTCAAACTGATGAGAGCTTCCTTTCAACAGTTCTGATTATTCTTCTCCTATTGGCTGACTGCCCTGACCTCTTTTTCTCTCTCTCTCTCTCTCTCTTATAGGTTGACTGGCCCCTCAGGGTTCCTGACAGACGGACCAGGAAACTATAAGTACAAGACCAAGTGTACCTGGCTCATCGAGGGAACGTGAGTCACGCACACACACGCACGCACGCACACACACATACACACACACACGTTACACTATAGACCAATAGAAACACAACAATATGCCTCTACCCTGCACAACTCCGCTGAAAGACAGGTCCAATATATCTAGCCATGCTAAAGATCAAACCAAAAGTATGTTCACAGTATTAACGAAAAGTTCTACCAAGTCATAGCCCTAATAGATAGTCTAAGCGTCATAATATGATAATGTATAATACTATGATAATGTATAATACTCCAATAATGTACAATACTCCGATAATGTATAATACTCCGATAATGTATAATACTCCGATAATGTATAATACTATGATAATGTGTAATACTATGATAATGTATAATACTATGATAATGTGTAATACTATGATAATATGTAATACTATGATAATGTATAATAATAATACGATAATGTATAATACTATGATAATGTATAATACTATGATGTTTTGTATTTAAATGGTTTTGACGTTTCATTCTATGCAAATCCAAATGTTTCATTGACATGAAGCATGTAGGGCAGGAATGGGCAACTGGTGGTCCATGGTCCCCCTTTTCAATAGGCCCGTGGACCAATTGAATTGGTCACTCAATTGCCCCGTGTCACCAACAATCAAATTACCGAGCGGGGTAGGGCCCATTTGATCATTGGTTAATATTAAAAACTGCAAACATGTGCCTCCACTCTATGGCAAATGTGTAGAATTGCAGGAAATTAGCTGTAAAACTGCACATTTTTCTTTCCGTCCCAAAATGACCAGAATTACATTAAAACGAGTTAGAAAATTGCGGTATAATGGGATTTACAGTTTTTGTTTGTTAAATGTGACACATCGTGTGTAACGTCCATTCTTTATAGTTTAATTCACTACCGAGGCGTCCCTCTGCTACCCGAGGCGTCCCTCTGCTACCCGAGGCGTCCCTCTGCTACCCGAGGCGTCCCTCTGCTACCCGAGGCGTCCCTCTGCTACCCGAGGCGTCCCTCTGCTACCCGAGGCGTCCCTCTGCTACCGAGGCGTCCCTCTGCTACCCGAGGCGTCCCTCTGCTACCCGAGGCGTCCCTCTGCTACCCGAGGCGTCCCTCTGCTACCCGAGGCGTCCCTCTGCTCTCCGAGGCGTCCCTCTGCTACCCGAGGCGTCCCTCTGCTACCCGAGGCGTCCCTCTGCTACCCGAGGCGTCCCTCTGCTACCCGAGGCGTCCCTCTGCTACCGAGGCGTCCCTCTGCTACCCGAGGCGTCCCTCTGCTCTCCGAGGCGTCCCTCTGCTCTCCGAGGCGTCCCTCTGCTCTCCGAGGCGTCCCTCTGCTACCCGAGGCGTCCCTCTGCTACCCGAGGCGTCCCTCTGCTACCCGAGGCGTCCCTCTGCTACCCGAGGTGTCCCTCTGCTCTCCGAGGCGTCCCTCTGCTCTCCGAGGCGTCCCTCTGCTCTCCGAGGCGTCCCTCTGCTCTCCGAGGCGTCCCTCTGCTCTCCGAGGCGTCCCTCTGCTCTCCGAGTCGTCCCTCTGCTCTCCGAGTCGTCCCTCTGCTCTCCGAGTCGTCCCTCTGCTCTCCGAGTCGTCCCTCTGCTCTCCGAGTCGTCCCTCTGCTCTCTCTCTCTCTCCATGCTGCTTTCCACACAGACCTAGCAATGGCCCCCGTCACTCAAGGAGCGTATTTGTTATTCCACGAGACGCTTGTGTTCAGTCTGCATGGTCAATGCAGCACATGCTACAATGTTGAGAACGATGCCGTTTTCACTTTGTGTCACGGTTGTCGTCGGTGAAGGAGGACCAAAACGCAGCAGGCATGCGGTTGTTCATTTTGAACATTTATTAAACTCCAAAATGAACATACAAAAATAACAAAAAACGAAACCACGAACAACAAAACAGTCTGGCAAAGCCTAAGGCTCAACACAGAACAATCACCCACAAATAACAAACACAAACACACCCTAATATATGGGACTCTCAATCAAAGGCAGATAGACAACACCTGCCTTCAACTGAGAGTCCCAACCCCAATTAACCAAACATAGAAACAGACATACTAGACTAAACATAGAATACCTGAAAACCAAACAGTGCCCAAAAACCCCGGAATACTTAAACCAAATGCCCCTTCAACAAAACACACCACCCCGAACCACATAAAACGAATACCCTCTGCCACGTCCTGACCAAACTACCATACCAATTAACCCTTATACTGGTCAGGACGTGGCACTTTGCTTCTAATATCAATCCACTATAGTATCTTTGTACTCCCTGACGAAGGCCATGCAGCCGAAACTCGTCTGATTTTTAAAACCTTGTTTCTATTGAACATGCCATACTAATAAAGGCATTTTAATTAGTTATATGAAGATGCCTTGGTCCTCCTTTCTCTTTGATGACCAATTCACCCCTTTTACCAAAGAGCAGCTTCTGTCTACAGATACCTACCGTTGTTTACCTTAACAGCACTTCCCTTCGGTTTTCTACAGTGTTGTATAATTACACTATTAGTTTGTTTCTTACATCTGCAAACGGCTAGTATCTTTTCTTAGCAAGTTGGGCCTAAATTGTATTAGCCGTTAATGCTAATTGCTAGTTAGCTATCTCGCTAATAAAATGTACTCAGTCAGAACATCCATATGGGACGTATCGTTTAGTTTAACCCCGTTGACCTCCAGCACTGGGCATCTGGTGAGCAGACAAAAAGACGTGATTGTGCTTTTAATAGGTGACATAAGATATCCGTGACCATGTACAGAAAAATAGAGTTACAAATATTTATCTTCTGAGAACAAATGTCTCTTTGACCCTTCTGCCTCTGAATGATGGGATTTGCCCATAGGTTTATCTAGCCAGACGCTGTTCAACCACGTCCAGGTTTATCCAGCCAGACGCTGTTCAACCACGTCCGGGTTTATCCAGCCAGACGCTGTTCAACCACGTCCAGGTTTATCCAGCCAGACGCTGTTCAACCACGTCCAGGTTTATCCAACCAGACGCTGTTCAACCACGTCCGGGTTTATCCAACCAGACGCTGTTCAACCACGTCCGGGTTTATCCAGCCAGACGCTGTTCAACCACGTCCAGGTTTATCCAGCCAGACGCTGTTCAACCACGTCCGGGTTTATCCAGCCAGACGCTGTTCAACCACGTCCGGGTTTATCCAGCCAGACGCTGTTCAACCACGTCCAGGTTTATCCAGCCAGACGCTGTTCAACCACGTCCAGGTTTATCCAGCCAGACGCTGTTCAACCACGTCCAGGTTTATCCAGCCAGACGCTGTTCAACCACGTCCAGGTTTATCCAGCCAGACGCTGTTCAACCACGTCCAGGTTTATCCAGCCAGACGCTGTTCAACCACGTCCAGGTTTATCCAGCCAGACGCTGTTCAACCACGTCCAGGTTTATCCAGCCAGACGCTGTTCAACCACGTCCAGGTTTATCCAGCCAGACGCTGTTCAACCACGTCCAGGTTTATCTAGCTGCCCCCAGACCAGAGTTTGTCCATGTTTAGTTATTATAGGCCTAACTGTGTTCTGTCTCTGTCCTGTAGGCCCAACAGCATCCTCAGACTGAGGTTGGACCACTTTGCTACAGAGTGTAGCTGGGACCACCTGTATGTGTATGATGGTGACTCAATCTACACTCCTCTACTGGCTGCCTTCAGGTGGGTACAGGGAGGGTGGTGGTGGTGGTGGTGAGCTGTGTGGTGGTGATGGTGGTAGTGAGCTGTATGATGGTGGGGGTGATGGGGGAATGATGCTGGGTGGTGATGATGATGATGATGGTGTGTATTTAAAAAAAAAAGCTGTTTTAAGAAATATGCATTGGTCCAAAGCCGAAAAATAAAGGAAATTCACGAGCACCACAATGCCTACTCCACCCATGCTCCACTAAGGTTTTCACAGCACCACAATGCCTACTCCACCCATGCTCCACTAAGGTTTTCACAGCACCACAATGCCTACTCCACCCATGCTCTACAGCACCACAATGCCTACTCCACCCATGCTCTACCAAGGGTTTCACAGCACCACAATGCCTACTCCACCCATGCTCTACAGCGCCACAATGCCTACTCCACCCATGCTCTACCAAGGTTTTACAGCACCACAATGCCTACTCCACCCATGCTCTACCAAGGTTTTACAGCACCACAATGCCTACTCCACCCATGCTCTACCAAGGTTTCACAGCACCACAATGCCTACTCCACCCATGCTCTACCAAGGTTTTACAGCACCACAATGCCTACTCCACCCATGCTCTACCAAGGTTTTACAGCACCACAATGCCTACTCCACCCATGCTCTACCAAGGTTTTACAGCGCCACAATGCCTACTCCACCCATGCTCTACCAAGGTTTTACAGCACCACAATGCCTACTCCACCCATGCTCTACCAAGGTTTTACAGCACCACAATGCCTACTCCACCCATGCTCTACCAAGGTTTTACAGCTGACAGCTTTGACCCACTACAGTAGCTATGTTGGATTGTTCTTCAAACAATGTGTAGACAGGTTGCTTCGGATTCAAACCTTCTCAAACAGTGAGAGGTCTCTCTCTATTCAGAGACATCAGTATCTAGCCTGTCAGAGTGCCTGGTCTCTGTCCATTCAGAGACATCAGTATCTAGCCTGTCTGTCAGAGTGCCAGGTCTCTGTCCATTCAGAGACATCAGTATCTAGCCTGTCAGAGTGCCTGGTCTCTGTCCATTCAGAGACATCAGTATCTAGCCTGTCTGTCAGAGTGTCTGGTCTCTGTCCATTCAGAGACATCAGTATCTAGCCTGTCAGTCAGAGTGTCTGGTCTCTGTCCATTCAGAGACATCAGTATCTAGCCTGTCTGTCAGAGTGCCTGGTCTTTGTCCATTCAGAGACATCAGTATCTAGCCTGTCTGTCAGAGTGCCAGGTCTCTGTCCATTCAGAGACAACAGTATCTAGCCTGTCTGTCAGAGTGCCTGGTCTCTGTCCATTCAGAGACATCAGTATCTAGCCTGTCAGAGTGTCTGGTCTCTGTCCATTCAGAGACATCAGTATCTAGCCTGTCTGTCAGAGTGCCAGGTCTCTGTCCATTCAGAGACATCAGTATCTAGCCTGTCAGAGTGCCTGGTCTCTGTCCATTCAGAGACATCAGTATCTAGCCTGTCTGTCAGAGTGTCTGGTCTCTGTCCATTCAGAGACATCAGTATCTAGCCTGTCAGTCAGAGTGTCTGGTCTCTGTCCATTCAGAGACATCAGTATCTAGCCTGTCTGTCAGAGTGCCTGGTCTTTGTCCATTCAGAGACATCAGTATCTAGCCTGTCTGTCAGAGTGCCAGGTCTCTGTCCATTCAGAGACAACAGTATCTAGCCTGTCTGTCAGAGTGCCTGGTCTCTGTCCATTCAGAGACATCAGTATCTAGCCTGTCTGTCAGAGTGCCTGGTCTCTGTCCATTCAGAGACATCAGTATCTAGCCTGTCAGAGTGCCTGGTCTTTGTCCATTCAGAGACATCAGTATCTAGCCTGTCTGTCAGTCTGGACTTCATTCATCACATCATCTTGCTAGTCTCCATGTTCTGGCTCCATGTTTCTGTGAACACATAGACCCACATAGTCACTCTTCTATTACCAGTGGCAGTTAGGATTGGTCATATCTGACACACAGACAGCTACTCTGTTGAATTTTGAACAGGTCAGACTAAACCTACCTAATCCTGACTGTTGGTGAGCAGGCAAGAGGTGAGGCTGGAGGTGAGGTCTTTGCCAGCGCCCCATCGATATGTGCAGTTACACTCCTCCGTAACAGAGTCTCCCATCAATATTTTACATTCATTCAGTGGCACTAACATATCTAGATGAAGCAGGGATTGTAGACTATTCCATGCCTCTGGTGCACAAGAAGAGAAGGCAGTCTTCCCTAATACTGTAAATGTCCTGGGGACTTTAAGTAGCAACCACCTAGCAGACCGGATATGGTAACATAGCAACCACCTAGCAGACCGGGTATGGTAACATAGCAACCACCAAGCAGACCGTGTATGGTAACATAGCAACCACCCAGCAGACCGGATATGGTAACATAGCAACCACCCAGCAGACCGGGTATGGTAACATAGCAACCACCCAGCAGACCGGATATGGTAACATAGCAACCACCCAGCAGACCGGGTATGGTAACATAGCAACCACCCAGCAGACCGGGTATGGTAACATAGCAACCACCCAGCAGACCGGGTATGGTTTTTCAATGGATAAGCCACCAGTTGTGACAATGCTAACGTTCTCTGGCTGAGTTCTAGCTCTGGTAAAGGTCATGAATTTAGGTTTTGGTACATTCAATACCAGTTTGAGACCATAAAGGGAGGCCTGCAGTGACTGAAAAGCAGTCTGGAGCTCTTCAACAGCCTGAACCAGAGAAGGAGCACATGAATATATGACTGTATCATCTGCATATAGATGGAACTTTACTGGTTGACCCAGAGAAGGAGCCCATGAATATATGACTGGATGATCTGCATATAGATGGAACTTTACTGGTTGACCCAGAGAAGGAGCCCATGAATATATGACTGGATCATCTGTATATAGATGGAACTTTACTGGTTGACCCAGAGAAGGAGCCCATGAATATATGACTGGATGATCTGCATATAGATGGAACTTTACTGGTTGACCCAGAGAAGGAGCCCATGAATATATGACTGGATGATCTGCATATAGATGGAACTTTACTGGTTGCATCCCATTTCCCAAATCATTAATAAACATTGAGAACAACACAGGAGCTAAAATGGAACCCTGGGGCACACCTCTATTAATCTCTAGAAAGCTAGACTTGGGATTGGCAGCATATTAAACACATTGTGTTCTGTCAGAAAGATTCGTTCCTAAACCAATTTACTGCCCCCTTCACTGAGACTAGCTAGCAACAATTCATGGTCAACTGAATCAAAGGCCTTTTGATGAATCCACAAACAGAGCAGCACGATGTTGCTTTTTATCAAGTGCGTTAATGATGTTTTTGCCACTGCCATAGCTGCAGTTGTGGTGCTGTGCCCCGATCTAATGCCAGACTGAACCCCACCCAGTATGTTCTTCTCAATTAAGACATTTTTAAACTGCCAGTTCACTAGGGATTCATAGACTTTGTCCAGGATAGAGGGAGTTCACTAGGGATTCATAGACTTTGTCCAGGATAGAGAGTTTATAGACATCAGCATAAGAAACAGGCTCAAAGTTAAAAAGGTTGACATGAGGGCCTATATCATAGTTGACTGTAACAGAGCTTTACATTAGAGACCTGGGCCCCACCATTATCAAAAACTGAACCAGCAGATATGAAGTGCTTGTTAACTCCTACAATATGGGCTTTATCCTTCACTTCAGTCGAATCCATCATTAAATGGTCAGGAAGGCCAGAGGGGACATTAAAACCTGCCACTGATTTGATTAGCTTCCAGAACTTGGTCGGGTTGTTTTAGGTTCTCTGTGACTGCATTTAAATAGTAATCTGATTAGCTTCCAGAACTTGGTAGGGTTGTTTTAGGTTCTCTGTGACTGCATTTAAATAGTAATCTGATTAGCTTCCAGAACTTGGTAGGGTTGTTTTAGGTTCTCTGTGACTGCATTTAAATAGTAATCTGATTTGATTAGCTTCCAGAACTTGGTCGGGTTGTTTTAGGTTCTCTGTGACTGTATTTAAATAGTAATCTGATTTGATTAGCTTCCAGAACTTGGTAGGATTGTTTTAGGTTCTCTTTGACTGTATTTAAATAGTCATCCGATTTGGACTTCCTGATCAATCCTGTACATTTGTTTCTTAGCACTCTGAAGGAGGCCCAGTCAACAGGAACATTTGTATGTCTAGCTTGAGCCCCAAGATATATTTCTCTTTCTAATTCATTCTGCCAAGTCATCTTATTGTCTCTTCCACTGATTCTACATTTCTTCACAGGGGCATGCTGATCACAAATCCACACAGATTTCATATAAAAATAGTCTCATGCAGTGTCAACATCGGGAATCAGACGTACTCTGTCAATATTATGATACAGATCATGTAAGAATACTTGCTCATCAAACTATAACAAGGTTTGTATTTGGTCATTTTTGTATTTCTAACACAAGCAATTACACACCGACATCATTACAGAATATCTTGGTCGATGTGTATTTGTGTCATTCTCAAAACTTTTGCCCATGATCGTATCTATGCTGCATGTCCAGCTACAAACTGGACATCTCTAACAACTGCAGCAGTCAATCTTATGAAGTGGTGTTGGCCTGTGACAGGTTGATATAATAAACAGCCAAGTGGTAAATTGCATTTTGTTCTAAAGAAAGGACAACGCTTTTTGCTAATGCACTTCACAACCAAAATGACTCTATTAGCTGTATTTGCTTGGCTGGGGAATTAGCCTACTAATTTATCAAGCCGGGTATTTAAAAAAAAAAATGCAACTGTTCATATATATAAGCAGATACATAAGCAGCAGTCTATGGTCTAGCTAGAAGTATACTGTCACGATCGTCAAAAGGAGTAGACCAAGGCGCAGCATGCTTAGGAGTTCCATATGTTTAATAAATATGAAACTCACCAAAACAATACAGACGAAAACGAAGCGTGACATTCTGGGCTGCTCACAGGCAGCTACACAAACACAAGATCCCACAAAGCACAGGTGGGGAAAAGGCTGCCTAAGTATGATTCCTAATCAGAGACAACGATAGACAGCTGCCTCTGATTAGGAACCATACTGGCCCCAAAACAAAGAAATACAAAAACATAGAAAAAGGAACATAGAACGCCCACCCTAGTCACACCCTGGCCTAACCAAAATAGAGAACAAAAACCCCTCTCTATGGCCAGGGCGTGACATATACCTATAGTGCTTTTCAGTGTCAAACAGCTGTGATACTCTGAAAACAACGGACACCCATTTGGTATTTATTAAGATCCCCATACTATATTGATGGCCTCTATTAAAAAGAGGAGGATCCCATCAGCTTTCTATAGACTACTATATTTATTTTCTCAACTTTCCTGATATTAACCACATTGCTTCTCTTTACAACAGGAGTAGCCGACCTGGCTGGCATGAAAATGAACTGTGGGAAAAGCGTCCTCCATTCATTGTTTAAGCATGCGGACTACTTGTGTTTTTGTTCTCCCACCTGGTGTAGAGGTCATAGATGGCAGGAAGGTTGGCCCCAGTGATGTACTGGGCCGTACACACTACCCTCTGTAGTACCTTACGGTCAGATGCCGAGCGGTTGCCATACCAGGTGGTGATGCAACCGGTCAGGATGCTCTCGATGGTGCAGCTGTAGAACTTTTTGAGGATCTGAGGACCCATGCCAAGTCTTTTCAGTCTCCTGAGGGGGAATAGGTGTTGTCGTGCCCTGTTCACGACTGTCTTGGTGTGTTTGGACCATGTTAGTTTGTTGGTGATGTGGACACCAAGGAAGTTGAAGCTCTCAACCTGCTCCACTTCAGCCCCGTCGATGAGAATGGGGGCCTGTTCCTGTAGTCCACGATCAACTCCTTTGTCTTACTCACGTTGAGGGAGAGGTTGTTGTCCTGGCACCACACTGCCAGGTCTCTGACCTCCTCCCTATAGGCCGTCTCATCATTGTCGGTGATCAGGCCTACCACCGTTGTGTCATTAGCAAACTTAATGATGGTGTTGGAGTTGTGCCTGGCCGTGCAGTCATGAGTTAACAGGTACAGGAGGGGACTAAGCACACACCCCAGAGGGGCCCCCATGTTGAGGATCAGCGTGGCAGATGTGTTGTTGGCTGTCCTTACCACCTGGGTGCGGCCCGTCAGGAAGTCCAGGATCCAGTTGCAGAGGGAGGTGATTAGTCCCAGAGTCCTTAGCTTATTGATGAGCTTTGAGGGAACTATGGTGTTGAACGCTGAGCTGTAGTCAATGAACAGCATTCTCACATAGGTGTTCCTTTTTTCCAGGTGGGAAAGGGCAGTGTGGAGTGCGATTGAGATTGCATCATCTGTGGATCTGTTGGGGTGGTAGTCATGTAGTTTCTCGGATGATGGTGTTGATGTGAGCCATGACCAGCCTTTCAAAGCACTTCATGGACTGACGTGAATGTTACGGGGCGATAGTCATTTAGTCAGATTACCTTCGCTTTCTTGGGCACAGGGACTATGATGGACTGCTTGAAACATGTAGGTATTTCAGACTCGGTCATGGAGAGGTTGAAAATGTTAGTGAAGACACTTACCAGTTGGTCCGCGCATGCTTTGAGAACACATCCTGGTAATCCGTCTGGCCCCGCGGCTTTGTGAATATTGAGCTGTTTAAAGGTGTTGCTCACATCAGCTACCGAGAGTGTTATCACACAGTCATCCAGAATAGCTGGTGCTCTCGTGCATGCGTCAGTGTTACTTGTCTCGAAGCGAGAATAAAAGCCAGTTGCTCCGCACGTGCTCTGATTACACGTCCTGGTAATCCGTCTGATCCCGTGGCCTTGTGAACGTTGACCTGTTAAACCTCTCTAGGTTTAACCTTTCTACTCATTATAAAAATTAATGAAACATACAAGTGTTAAACATGGGTTTAAAGATTAACTTCTTGTTAATCCAACCGCTGTGTCAGATTTCAAAAAGGCTTTACGGTGAAAGCAAACCATGTGATTATCTGAGGACAGCGCCCAGTAGACAAATCATTACAAACAGTAACCAGCCGAGTAGAGGAGTAACAAAAGTCAGGAATAGCGATAAAATGAATCACTTACCTTTGATGATCTTCATATGGTTACACTCACAAGTCTCCCAGTTACCCAATAAATGTTTGTTTTTTTCGATCAAGTCCCTCTTTATATCCAAAAACCTCAGTTTTGTTGGTGCGTTTTGTTCAGTAATTCATTGGAACAAAGCGCAGTCACAGCAGGCAGACGGAAAATCTAAAAAGTACCATAAAAGTTTGTAGAAACATGTCAAACGATGTTTATAATCAATCTTCAAGTTGTTTTTTGCATAAATATTCGATCATATTTCAACCGGACAATAGCTTTGTCAATAGAAAAGGAGAAACAAGAAAGGCGCGCTCCCGGTCACGCGCTGGACTCATGTCTGGAAATGTAATTGAAAGTGGTGTTTCTCCCTCATTTTGCAGAGTAAAAGCCTGAAACAATGCCTAAAGACTGGCTACATGTAGTGGAAGCCATAGGGATCGTGAACTGGGTCATAAGTCTTTGTATGGTGGATAGGCTTTCAATGGAAAAACAGGCATTTCAAAATAATAGCACTTCCTGGATGGATTTTTCTCAGGTTTTTGCCTGCCATATCAGTTCTGTTATACGCACAGACATTATTTTAACAGTTTTGGAAACAAGAGTGTTAGAGTGTTTTCTATCCAAATCTACCAATTATATGCATATCCTAGCTTCTGGACCTGAGTAGCAGGCAGTTTACTTTGGGCACGCTTTTCATCCAAAATTCCGACTAGTGCCCCCTACCCTAGTGAGGTTAACGGTCTTGCTCACATCATCTGGAACAACTGGTGCTCTCATGCGTGCTTCAATGCATAAAAAGCATTTAGCCCATCTGTTAGGCATGCATCACTGGGCAGTTCGCGGCTGGGTTTCCCTTTGTAGTCCATAATAGTTTGCAAGCCCTGCCACATCCGACGAGCGTCAGAGCCTGTGTAGTAGGATTCAATCTTAGTCCTGTATTGACACTTTGGCTGTTTGATTGTTCTTCTGAGGGTTTAGCGGGATTTCTTATAAGCGTCTGGATTGGTGTCCCGCTTACTGAAAGCGGAAGCTCTAGCCTTTAGCTTGATGTGGATGTTGCCTGTGGCTTCTGGTTGGGATATGTACGTACGGTCACTGTGGGCACGACGTCGTCAATGCACTTATTGATGAAGCCGGAGACTGAGGTGGTGTACTCCTCAATGCCATTGGATGAATCCCGGAACATATTCCAGTCTGTGCAGCAAAACAGTCCTGTAGCGTAGCATCCGCGTCATCTGACAACTTCCGTATTGAGCGAGTCACTGGTACTTCCTGCTTTAGTTTTTGCTTGTAAGCAGGAATCAGGAGGATAGAATTATGGTCAGATTTGCCAAATGGAGGGCGAGGGAGAGCTTTGTATGCATCTCTGTGTGTGGAGTAAAGGTGGTCTAGAGTTGATTTTTTCCCCTCTGGTTGCATATTTAACATGCTGGTAGAAATGAGGTAAAATGCATTTAAGTTTGCCTGCATTACAGTCCCCGGCCACTAGGAGCGCCCCTTCTGGATGAGCATGTTCTGGTTTGCTTATGGCCGTATACAGTTGGTTGAGTGTGGTCTTAGTACCAGCATCGGTCTGTGGTGGTAAATAGACGGCTATGAATAATATAGATGAGAACTCTCTTGGTAGATTGTCACGGGTTTCGTAAGGATCAGACCAAAACGCAGTGGGAATGTGTATACTCATCTTCTTTTTTAATAGGCAGAAAGAAGGAAAAACCTAAACAAAACACACGTATACAAAAACAATGACGATAACAGTCTTGTCAGGCACACAGCTAAACAAGAAACAACTACCCACAAAATCCCATAGAAAACACACCCCTCTTAAATAGGACCTTCAATTAGACGCAACGAGGAGCAGCTGCTTCCAATTGAAGGTCAACTCCATTAACTCAACAAAGAAATAGAAAGACTAGAAGGAACATAGAAATATACTAACATAGAACATTAACCACAAACCCCGAAACACATAAAACAAACACCCCTCTTACATAAGAACATAGCCCAACAAACCCTGAAACACTCTAAACAAACACCCCCTGCCACGTCCTGACCAAACTAGCCAGCACTAGGACCCACAATAAACACAACCACAGCCTAGAACCCAGCCAGCACTAGGACCCACAATAAACCCAACCACAGACTAGAACCCAGCCAGCACTAGGACCCACAATAAACACAACCACAGACTAGAACCCAGCCAGCACTAGGACCCACAATAAATCCAACCACAGACTAGAACCCAGCCAGCACTAGGACCCACAATAAACCCAACCACAGACTAGAACCCAGCCAGCACTAGGACCCACAATAAACACAACCACAGCCTAGAACCCAGCCAGCACTAGGACCCACAATAAACCCAACCACAGACTAGAACCCAGCCAGCACTAGGACCCACAATAAACCCAACCACAGACTAGAACCCAGCCAACACTAGAACCCACAATAAACCCAACCACAGACTAGAACCCAGCCAGCACTAGGACCCACAATAAACCCAACCACAGACTAGAACCCAGCCTGCACTAGGACCCACAATAAACACAACCACAGACTAGAACCCAGCCAGCACTAACACCCACAATAAACACAACCACAGACTAGAACCCAGCCAGCACTAGGACCCACAATAAACACAACCACAGACTAGAACCCAGCCAGCACTAGAACCCACAATAAACACAACCACAGACTAGAACCCAGCCAGCACTAACACCCACAATAAACACAACCACAGACTAGAACCCAGCCAGCACTAACACCCACAATAAACACAACCACAGACTAGAACCCAGCCAGCACTAGAACCCACAATAAACACAACCACAGACTAGAACCCAGCCAGCACTAGGACCCACAATAAACACAACCACAGACTAGAACCCTGCCAGCACTAGAACCCACAATAAACACAACCACAGACTAGAACCCAGCCAGCACCAACACCCACAATAAACACAACCACAGACTAGAACCCAGCCATCACTAGAACCCACAATAAACACAACCACAGACTAGAACCCAGCCAGCACTAGAATCCACAATAAACACAACCAAGGCATAACAACAGCAAGGAGAGAGTGGTGACTTACTCAATGCGTTTAAATACTGGGCCCATGTAGTGTCCCAGTACAGGCTGGTGGAAAGTGTCCCAGTACAGGCTGGTGGAAAGTGTCCCAGTACAGGCTGGTGGAAAGTGTCCCAGTACAGGCTGGTGGAAAGTGTCCCAGTACAGGCTGGTGGAAAGTGTCCCAGTACAGGCTGGTGGAAAGTGTCCCAGTACAGGCTGGTGGAAAGTGTCCCAGTACAGGCTGGTGGAAAGTGTCCCAGTACAGGCTGGTGGAAAGTGTCCCAGTACAGGCTGGTGGAAAGTGTCCCAGTACAGGCTGGTGGAAAGTGGAAAGTGTCCCAGTACAGGCTGGTGGAAAGTGTCCCAGTACAGGCTGGTGGAAAGTGGAAAGCCTGCAGGGAGGCAAGCTCATCACCGGGCCGCGGGAGAGAAAGAGTACATCCAGCTCGGCTAAACCAAGTAGAGTGTAGGTTGGTAGTAGTCCAAAAACATCCAAAACACAATGTGAAGTGGAAAACAGCAGTAGGTATGTGTCTGCTGAGATAATGCACCAGAAGTTTCAGCAGACCTGAACTCTGTAATATTGCACTGTGGTGTGAGAGATGTGCAGGGAAGGGAGAGTCCTCAGTCATGACCTGTTCATCTGGGGTAAACCAGGAGTTTGATACCTAAGAATTGACTGTTAGAGGCCTGTCAGGGTCATGATCGTAGACATTACATTTACATTTTAGTAATTTAGCAGACACTCTTATCCAGAGCAACTTACAGTAGTGAATGCATACATTTCATACATTATTTTCTTCCGTACTGGTCCCCCGTGGGAATCGAACCCACAACCCTGGCGTTGCAAACCCCATGCTCTACCAACTGAGCCACACGGGACTAGACATCCACTCCTCTGTGAGGTCTAAATGTGTTGCATATACTGTGAACTGTTTTATCAACTTTTACAACCTGTTTTGAATTGAACCTTTTATTAACCTGCGTGTTGTTGCTACAGGAGATGAATGATGTAGGGTTCTGATGGGTGTTGTCCGTCCTTGTTGCAGTGGGTTGATAGTTCCTGAGCGCTACGGCAACGAGACGGTTCCGGAAGTGGTGTCACAGTCTGGTTATGCCCTCCTCCACTTCTTCAGCGACGCTGCTTATAACCTGACCGGCTTCAACATCTCATATAGGTAACCTTTAACCCCTGTCCTCTAACCTTTAACCCCTGACCTATAACCCTTAACCTCTGACCCTTAACCTCTAACCCTTAACCTCTGACCCTAAACCTCTAACCCTTAACCTCTAACCCTTAACCTCTTACCCTTAACCTCTGACCCTTAACCTCTAACCCTTAACCTCTAACCCTTAACCTCTGACCCTTAACCTCTGACCCTTAACCCCTGTCCTCTAACCCTTAACCTCTGACCCTTACCCCTTAATAAACCTCTGACCCTTAACCTCTGACCCTTAACTTCTAACCCTTACCCTCTGACCCTTAACCTCTGACCCTTATCCCCCAACCCTTAACCTCTGACCCATAACCTCTAACCCTTAACCTCTAACCCTTAACCTCTAACCCTTTATCCCTGACCCTATAACCAGTGTTCAATGTTTCATACAGGTAACCCTTTTAGCCCTGACCTCTAATCCCTGAGCTTATAACCTAACCGTGTTTAACATCTCATTCAGTTTGGCCTCGTAGGGCCTCTTCTTAGTAACAGGTGAGTCTGGCCTCGTAGGGCCTCTTCTTAGTAACATGGGAATCTGGCCTCGTAGGGCCTCTTCTTAGTAACAGGTGAGTCTGGCCTCGTAGGTCCTCTTCTTAGTAACAGGTGAGTCTGGCCTCGTAGGGCCTCTTCTTAGTAACAGGGGAACCTGGCCTCGTAGGGCCTCTTCTAAGTAACAGGTGAACCTGGCCTCGTAGGGCCTCTTCTTAGTAACAGGGGAACCTGGCCTCGTAGGGCCTCTTCTTAGTAACAGGGGAATCTGGCCTCTTCTTAGTAACAGGGGAATCTGGCCTCGTAGGGCCTCTTCTAAGTAACAGGGGAATCTGGCCTCTTCTTAGTAACATGGGAACCTGGCCTCTTCTTAGTAACAGGTGAGTCTGGCCTCGTAGGGCCTCTTCTTAGTAACAGGGGAACCTGGCCTCTTCTTAGTAACAGGGGAATCTGGCCTCGTAGGGCCTCTTCTTAGTAACAGGGGAACCTGGCCTCGTAGGGCCTCTTCTTAGTAACATGGGAATCTGGCCTCGTAGGGCCTCTTCTTAGTAACAGGGGAACCTGGCCTCGTAGGGCCTCTTCTTAGTAACAGGGGAACCTGGCCTCGTAGGGCCTCTTCTTAGTAACAGGGGAACCTGGCCTCTTCTTAGTAACAGGGGAACCTGGCCTCTTCTTAGTAACAGGGGAATCTGGCCTCGCAGGGCCTTTTCTTAGTAACAGGGGAATCTGGCCTCGTAGGGCCTCTTCTTAGTAACAGGGGAACCTGGCCTCGTAGGGCCTCTTCTTAGTAACAGGTGAGTCTGGCCTCGTAGGGCCTCTTCTTAGTAACAGGGGAACCTGGCCTCGTAGGGCCTCTTCTTAGTAACAGGTGAGTCTGGCCTCGTAGGGCCTCTTCTTAGTAACAGGTGAGTCTGGCCTCGTAGGGCCTCTTCTTAGTAACAGGGGAACTTGGCCTCGTAGGGCCTCTTCTTAGTAACATGGGAATCTGGCCTCTTCTTAGTAACAGGGGAACCTGGCCTCGTAGGGCCTCTTCTTAGTAACAGGGGAACCTGGCCTCGTAGGGCCTCTTCTTAGTAACATGGCCAGCCAGTAGCTACAGTAGCTCTTTACCAAAAGAGGAAAAGTGCCACTTTGTTTTGTAAACTGGATTGCTAAATATAAATGGAAGTAGCAGGAAGAGAGAGCAAAGTTAGTTACCAGGCTAGTTAACCAGCCTAGTTAACCAGGCTAGTTAACCAGGCTTGTTAACCAGGCTAGTTAACCAGGCTTGTTAACCAGGCTAGTTAACCAGGCTAGTTAACCAGGCTTGTTAACCAGGCTAGTTAACCAGGCTTGTTAACCAGGCTAGTTAACCAGGCTAGTTAACCAGGGTAGTTAACCAGGCTAGTTAACCAGGCTTGTTAACCCGGCTAGTTAACCAGGCTTGTTAACCCGGCTAGTTAACCAGGCTAGTTAACCAGGCTAGTTAACCAGGGTAGTTAACCAGGCTTGTTAACCCGGCTAGTTAACCAGGCTTGTTAACCCGGCTAGTTAACCAGGCTAGTTAACCAGGCTAGTTAACCAGGGTAGTTAACCAGGCTAGTTAACCAGGCTTGTTAACCCGGCTAGTTAACCCGGCTAGTTAACCAGGCTAGTTAACCAGGCTTGTTAACCAGGCTTGTTAACCATGCTTGTTAACCAGGCTAGTTAACCAGGCTTGTTAGCCTTGACCCCCAAACATCTTTGAAGGGCACGACACAAACTACCCAGAGTTCTGTATGGGTACTTGCCCCCGTCGCCAATGATGATACGACTCAAGTTGTGCTGAGAAAACGGATAAAAGAAAGTGCCTCGGGTCTGTTTTTGTCTCTGTGATGTTTCAAAGAGCCCAGAGCCAAAACATCAAACTGTACGACTGCTGCTGCTGCCCGAACAACATGAAACAGAACCTCAAACCTCTTCTTGTCGACTGTCTCGCTCCAAAGTATTACGTTCTCAGGAGTTTGCTCTAGTTTATCCCAGCTTTCAATCCCTCATTGCTGTAATTGTTCTACGTTGTGCAGTATTTGATGTTTGTAGAGTTTTATATTATAAACCCCTTTGTCTTTTCATTAGCATACGGAATTAAACTTGAAACGGTCAGTGAGTATATTTATGTACCTTCTAATCTCATCCATCGTTCTCTCTCCTACCCCTCGTCTTTTTTTTATCTCTCTCTCTTTCCCCCCTTTCACCTCTCTCTTCCTCCCCCCTCCCCCCTTCACCCCCCTCACCTCTCTCTCCCCCCACCCCTCCTCCCCCCTTTCACCCCCCCTTCTCCTCTCTCCCCCCTTCACCTCTCTCTTCCTCCCCCCTTTCACCCCCCCTTCTCCTCTCTCCCCCCTTCACCTCTCTCTTCCTCCCCCCTTCACCTCTCCCCCCCTTCTCCTCTCTCCCCCCACCCCCCTTCACCTCTCTCTTCCTCCCCCCTTCTCCTCTCCCCCCTTCACCTCTCCCCCCTTCTCTTCTCCTCTCCCCCCCACCCCCCTTCTCCCCCCCTTCTCCCCCCCTCCTCCCCCCCTCCTCTTCCCCCCCTCCTCTTCCCCCCCTCTCCTCTCCCCCCTCTCCTCTCTCTCCCCCACCCCCCCTTATCCTCCCCCCTCTCCTCTCCCCCCACCCCCTTCTCCCCCCCTTCTCCCCCCCTCCTCCCCCCCTCCTCTTCCCCCCCTCCTCTTCCCCCCCTCTCCTCTCCCCCCTCTCCTCTCTCTCCCCCACCCCCCCTTCTCCTCCCCCCCTTCACCTCTCTCTTCCTCCCCCCTTCTCCTCTCTCCCCCCACCCCCCCTTCACCTCCCCCCCTTCTCCTCCCCCCCTCCTCTCCCCCCCCTCCTCTCTCTTCCCTCCCCCCCTCCTCTCCCCCCCTCCTCTCCCCCCCTCCTCTCCCACCCCCGCTCATCTCTCTTCCCTCCCCCCCTCCTCTCCCCCCCCTCCTCTCTTTCCCTCCCCCCCTCCTCTCCCCCCCTCCCCCAGGGTGAATACATGTCCTAACAACTGTTCAGGCCGAGGGGAGTGTCGCGTTGGGAACTCAACAGGTGCTGTTTATTGTGACTGTGAATCCAATTGGAAGGGCGAGGCCTGTGATGTCCCGTACTGCCTGTCAGACTGTGGTTGGCCTGACAGGGGACACTGCCTTCAGGACACAAAGACATGTCGATGCCAACCTGGGTGGCAAGGTGGGCACAGTCTCTATCTAACTACTGATACACACGTGTGCGTATGTTTGTGACATATTTCCCTATTTTTTTTCCTACACACTATTAGTTTGACTTACCTCCATATTGTTGTTGAATGCCTCGTTAAAACAGCCATCGTCATGGAAACACATCGGCAATGACCTTCCAGTCAATGATGTATTCATTTGACTATTGTACTGTCAACAGTTTAATTCCAACATTAGGCCAAAACAAATACCCGCTGTTCATATCCCTGGGCTAATACATTACCTATTAACGAGCTGGTATTGTCCTTCACTGAAAGGAAAGGGTGAGAGCGTCACAAATGGCTCCCTATGGACCTTGGTCTAAAGTAGTGCACTATATAGGGAGTTATGGTGCCATTTGGGATACAACCTGATTTATTCCAGAGGTGTTTCCCTCCTGTCCTTTTATTGACTGAGTGAACAGAGAGATACTGTTTATCTATAATACTAAGGAATGTAGCCTATAATACCAGCTGTATCTATAATACTAAGGAATGTAGCCTATAATACCAGCTGTATCTGTAATACTAAGGAATGTAGCCTATAATACCAGCTGTATCTATAATACTAAGGAATGTAGCCTATAATACCAGCTGTATCTATAATACTACGGAATGTAGCCTATAATACCAGCTGTATCTATAATACTAAGGAATGTAGCCTATAATACCAGCTGTATCTATAATACTAAGGAATGTAGCCTATAATACCAGCTGTATCTATACTACTAAGGAATGTAGCCTATAATACCAGCTGTATCTATAATACTAAGGAATGTAGTCTATAATACCAGCTGTATCTATAATACTAAGGAATGTAGTCTATAATACCAGCTGTATCTATAATACTAAGGAATGTAGCCTATAATACCAGCTGTATCTATAATACTAAGGAATGTAGCCTATAATACCAGCTGTATCTATAATACTAAGGAATGTAGCCTATAATACCAGCTGTATCTATAATACTAAGGAATGTAGCCTATAATACCAGTTGTATCTATAATACTACGGAATGTAGCCTATAATACCAGCTGTATCTATAATACTAAGGAATGTAGTCTATAATACCAGCTGTATCTATAATACTAAGGAATGTAGCCTATAATACCAGCTGTATCTATAATACTAAGGAATGTAGTCTATAATACCAGCTGTATCTATAATACTAAGGAATGTAGTCTATAATACCAGCTGTATCTATAATACTAAGGAATGTAGTCTATAATACCAGCTGTATCTATAATACTAAGGAATGTAGCCTATAATACCAGCTGTATCTATAATACTACGGAATGTAGCCTATAATACCAGCTGTATCTATAATACTACGGAATGTAGCCTATAATACCAGCTGTATCTATAATACTAAGGAATGTAGCCTATAATACCAGCTGTATCTATAATACTAAGGAATGTAGTCTATAATACCAGCTGTATCTATAATACTAAGGAATGTAGTCTATAATACCAGCTGTATCTGTAATACTAAGGAATGTAGTCTATAATACCAGCTGTATCTATAATACTAAGGAATGTAGCCTATAATACCAGCTGTATCTATAATACTAAGGAATGTAGCCTATAATACCAGCTGTATCTATAATACTAAGGAATGTAGTCTATAATACCAGCTGTATCTATAATACTAAGGAATGTAGCCTATAATACCAGCTGTATCTATAATACTAAGGAATGTAGCCTATAATACCAGCTGTATCTATAATACTAAGGAATGTAGCCTATAATACCAGCTGTATCTATATTACTAAGGAATGTAGCCTATAATACCAGCTGTATCTATAATACTAAGGAATGTAGCCTATAATACCAGCTGTATCTATAATACTAAGGAATGTAGCCTATAATACCAGCTGTATCTATAATACTAAGGAATGTAGCCTATAATACCAGCTGTATCTATAATACTAAGGAATGTAGCCTATAATACCAGCTGTATCTATAATACTACGGAATGTAGCCTATAATACCAGCTGTATCTATAATACTAAGGAATGTAGTCTATAATACCAGCTGTATCTATAATACTAAGGAATGTAGCCTATAATACCAGCTGTATCTATAATACTAAGGAATGTAGCCTATAATACCAGCTGTATCTATAATACTAAGGAATGTAGCCTATAATACCAGCTGTATCTATAATACTACGGAATGTAGTCTATAATACCAGCTGTATCTATAATACTAAGGAATGTAGTCTATAATACCAGCTGTATCTATAATACTAAGGAATGTAGCCTATAATACCAGCTGTATCTATAACACTAAGGAATGTAGCCTATAATACCAGCTGTATCTATAATACTAAGGAATGTAGCCTATAATACCAGCTGTATCTATAATACTACGGAATGTAGTCTATAATACCAGCTGTATCTATAATACTAAGGAATGTAGTCTATAATACCAGCTGTATCTATAATACTAAGGAATGTAGCCTATAATACCAGCTGTATCTATAACACTAAGGAATGTAGCCTATAATACCAGCTGTATCTATAATACTAAGGAATGTAGCCTATAATACCAGCGTTTTCTTCTAGTCTTTTCATGCTTGCCAACTTTTTCTGTTCCAAAGACATTCTCCCGTGATGTCACCAGCCTTATTAATATTCTCCTGTACTATACCCCCGTTGTTTTGGTTTCTCTCCTTTTCCGGTCGTTAACCGTTCCTCAAAGGTGTTCAGTAGTGTTCCGTGGCATTCCGCAGCATCAGCCGTGTAATTGGTGTCATTAACCTACCTGTCTACCAGGCTACCACGACTCCTACCTTTTTAATTACATATTTTCAAAAGTCACACTTGTAAAAAATCACAGTGTCGTAACTGGACAACAGAAGACTGGAGAGAGACGTTTTAATCATCTGTATGCATATTGATGCTGTATGAGACTCCACTAACCTAAAGGGCCGTGAGACTGTGTCCAACAGTACATTAATATACTAGCTGGCCGTCAGGTGTTTTTCATTGTGAATACGTGACTCACCAGCTGAATTTCAGGCCCATGTAGCAACATTTAACTTTCGTAGAGACTCAGAGCTAGGGAATGGTGTATCGTGCACCGCATTCGAGAAACAACGTGGATGTAATTCTGATTTGAAAGTTGATATGTTTTGCTACAGCTACTGTCTACATCCATTCAGCGTCGTTCACACCCTCTAAAGCGTTAGTCTCACCCATCTCTTTAATGGATTCTCATTTGAGGCCATGTGCTAAACAGAGTGAGTAGTAAACAACCAACGTTTTCAAGACATAAAGTGGTGAAAGTAGTAGCTTACAATAAGGGAAAAACTCCAGGTAAAAATACACTTGATCTAGTCTTTGGCCATTATCCGAATCTGACTTTGGTGCAGGTCTTGTTTTTGTTCACATTACCGTCTCTGGTAAACACACGCTGTAAAATCTACGTTGTATTTGTCACATGGACAGAATACAGAAGGTGTAAACGTTAAAGTGAAATGTTAACTTGCATATTAGCAATATCAACATTAAAACGTGTCCAGATATAAATATTTAATAGATATTAAATGATGCTTGGTCTAAATGGACGGGTCATGTGAAATAAAATACTATAAACCAAAGCCACATCTATCTAAGTGGACGGGTCACTATTATCTAGACATTTAGACACGTTCATGAAATACATTAAAATGCTAAGTTGATTTACAGATGGAATACACATATGTTATTATTAAGGCACATGAAAATTCACATGTTGCAGAAGGCATTTTTTGCCCCATAATGCATTTTGATAAAACAAAAAAATAATATATATACACTGCTCAAAAAAATAAAGGGAACACTAAAATAACACATCCTAGATCTGAATGAATGAAATAATCTTATTAAATACTTTTTTCTTTACATAGTTGAATGTGCTGACAACAAAATCACACAAAAATAATCAATGGAAATCCAATTTATCAACCCATGGAGGTCTGGATTTGGAGTCACACTCAAAATTAAAGTGGAAAACCACACTACAGGCTGATTCAACTTTGATGTAATGTCCTTAAAACAAGTCAAAATGAGGCTCAGTAGTGTGTGTGGCCTCCACGTGCCTGTATGACCTCCCTACAACGCCTGGGCATGCTCCTGATGAGGTGGCGGATGGTCTCCTGAGGGATCTCCTCCCAGACCTGGACTAAAGCATCCACCAACTCCTGGACAGTCTGTGGTGCAAGGTGGATGGAGCGAGACATGATGTCCCAGATGTGCTCAATTGGATTCAGGTCTGGGGAATGGGCGGACCAGTCCATAGCATCAATGCCTTCCTCTTGCAGGAACTGCTGACACACTCCAGCCACATGAGGTCTAGCATTGTTTTGCATTAGGAGGAACCCAGGGCTAACCGCACCAGCATATGGTCTCACAAGGGGTCTGAGGATCTCATCTCGGTACCTAATGGCAGTCAGGCTACCTCTGGCGAGCACATGGAGGGCTGTGCGGCCCCCCAAAGAAATGCCACCCCACACCATGACTGACCCACCGCCAAATCGGTCATGCTGGAGGATGTTGCAGGCAGCAGAACGTTCTCCACGGCGTCTCCAGACTCTGTCACGTCTGTCACATGTGCTCAGTGTGAACCTGCTTTCATCTGTGAAGAGCACAGGGCGCCAGTGGCGAATTTGCCAATCTTGGTGTTCTCTGGGAAATGCCAAACGTCCTGCACGGTGTTGGGCTGTAAGCACAACCCCCACCTGTAGACGCCGGGCCCTCATACCACCCTCATGGAGTCTGTTTCTGACCGTTTGAGCAGACACATGCACATTTGTGGCCTGCTGGAGGTCATTTTGCAAGGCTCTCACAGTGCTCCTCCTGCTCCTCCTTGCACAAAGGCGGAGGTAGCAGTCCTGCTGCTGGGTTGTTGCCCTCCTACGGCCTCCCTCCACGTCTCCTGATGTACTGGCCTGTCTCCTGGTAGCGCCTTCATGCTCTGGACACTACGCTGACAGACACAGCAAACCTTCTTGCCACAGCTCGCATTGATGTGCCATCCTGGATGAGCTGCACTACTGAGCCACTTGTGTGGGTTGTAGACTCCGTCTCAGGCTACCACTAGAGTGAAAGCACCGCCAAGCATTCAAAAGTGACCAAAACATCAGCCAGGAAGCATAGGAACTGAGAAGTGGTCTGTGGTCCCCACCTGCAGAACCAGTCGTTTATTGGGGGTGTCTTGCTAATTGCCTATAATTTCCACCTGTTGTCTATTCCATTTGCACAACAGCATGTGAACTTTATTGTCAATCAGTGTTGCTTCCTAAGTGGACAGTTTGATTTCACAGAAGTGGGATTGACTTGGAGTTACATTGTGTTGTTTAAGTGTTCCCTTTATTTTTTTGAGCAGTATATATATATATATATATATATATAGAGACATTTGATCATATATATCATCAAATGTCTCTCCTGTGAAGTAGTGATGTGTGACATCCGCCTAGCTTCCTGAAACGACTCACATATTAAGATAAAGTGAAATTCGCTGAGTTTTTAGGCTGAGTTTTAGGCTGAGTTTTAGGCTGAGTTTCTAGGCTCACCTTAGATGATTCTCCTGGCAATAGATGGTGTCTGCAAAATGACTGCAATAAAAGACATACAGAGATCAAAGGATCATAATAAAATTGGACAAAAATAAACTTTTTTTTTTCTCCCCCCTGTGAAGTTTATGAAGACCAATAAGGAAGTCAAACTCTTGAAAATCGTCTCTCCCCAACAGGTCCAGACTGCTCTGTGACCGTCCCGGCCAACTCTTCATTCTGGCAGCGGGAAGAATACCCTGAGCCGGGGCTGGCCAGGGCTTCCCACAAGGCCGTAGTGGATCAGGGGATCATGTGGGTTATCGGGGGTTATGTTTTCAACTCCTCAGACTACCAGATGGTCAAAGCGTAAGTATTGGACGTCATTACATCACATATTAGCAAACTACTGCGACCAGCTTTGTACCAGGACAATTGTTCCTTTCTGGCTTGAAGGATCTTTTTTTTCTGTCGAAACGCGCTTTTAAATGGATAGTTCAAGATTTGGGCAATGAAGCCCATTTTCTACTTACCCAAAGTCAGATGAATTCATGTATCCCATTTTGAAGGAAGTTGCTAACTAGCATTAGCACAGTGACTGGAAGTCTATGGGAACAGCTAGCATGCTGTTCCCATAGACTTCTAATCATTGCACTAATGCTAGTTAGCAATGGCTCGCAAAACTACCTTCAAGTTGGGGAAGTAGATAAAGGGCTTAACCCTGCGAGACCCAAATTTGCCAAAATGCAACGCTGTCTAAATTTCATCCTGTACAGGTCCTAAGCTAAAGACTCATGTTAACATACAATGCACATTTCCTTAGACCACCACCAACTAGCATTAGCACAGTGACTGGAAGTCTATGGGAACAGCTAGCATGCACATTTCCTTAGACCCAAATGTAACTCTTAGTAGTATTTGTTGTGTGTCAGTATGATTATTAAAGCGTCAGTAGCCTCTAAAACAGAAACCATCGATGGCTGAAAGGGTTGCCATACACAGGGTAAGAATAATACCTTTATTTAACTCGACAAGTCAGTTAAAAACAAATTAAAATCTTATTTACAATGGCAGCCTATCCCAGCCAAACCAGGACGATGCTGGGCCGCGACTTCCAATCGCGGCCGGTTGTGGTACGGCCTGGAATCGAACCAGTGTGTCTGTAGTGACGCCTCTAGCACGGAGATGCCAGTGCCTTAGACCGCTGAACCAGGGTCTGTAGTGACGCCTCCAGCCGCTGAACCAGGGTCTGTAGTGACGCCTCCAGCACTGAGGTGCAGTACCTTAGACCGCTGAACCAGGGTCTGTAGTGACGCCTCCAGCCGCTGAACCAGGGTCTGTAGTGACGCCTCCAGCACTGAGATGCAGTACCTTAGACCGCTGAACCAGGGTCTGTAGTGACGCCTCCAGCACTGAGATGCAGTGCCTTAGACCGCTGAACAAGGGTCTGTAGTGACGCCTCCAGCCGCTGAACCAGGGTCTGTAGTGACGCTTCTAGCACTGAGATGCCAGTGCCTTAGACCGCTGCGCCACTCAGAAGCTCATATTGATAGACAAATAAGTTTCCTTTCCAAATACTGCAAATACGGACAACCATTTACTCCAGGAGTAACTGTGATGTTCCCTCTACACTTCAAAAGAGCAAAAATGTATATATTTTCAAAACAAGGTGTGGTTTATTAGTTCAGAATACTGCCATTGACGACCATTCAGAATACTGCCATTGACGACCATTCAGAATACTGCCATTGACGACCATTCAGAATACTGCCATAGACGACCATTCAGAATACTGCCATTGAAGACCATTCAGAATACTGCCATTGACGACCATTCAGAATACTGCCATTGACGACCATTCAGAATACTGCCATTGAAGACCATTCAGAATACTGCCATTGACGACCATTCAGAATACTGCCATTGAAGACCATTCAGAATACTGCCATAGACGACCATTCAGAATACTGCCATTGAAGACCATTCAGAATACTGCCATTGAAGACCATTCTTTTTATTCTAAAGCAGTAAGATGGGTTATCTCTCCAAATGAAACCAGAAGGAAATAGAAACCAAATAGATGTTCTTCATACATAGAAAACCCACAAAATAAACTCAGCAAAAAAAGAAATGTCCCTTTTTCAGGACCCTGTCTTTCGAAGATAATTCGTAAAAATCCAAATAACTTCACAGATCTTCATTGTAAAGGGTTTAAACACTGTTTCCCATGCTTGTTCAATGAACCATAAACAGTTAATGAACATGCACCTATGGAACGGTCGTTAAGACACTAACAGTTTACAGACGGTAGGTAATTAAGGTCACAGTTATGAAAACTTAGGACACTAAAGAGGCCTTTCTACTGACTCTGAAAAACACCAATAGAAAGATGCCCAGGGTCCCTGCTCATCTGCGTGAACGTGCCTTAGGCATGCTGCAAGAAGGCATGAGGACTGCAGATGTGGCCAGGGCAATAAATTGCAATGTCCGTACTGTGAGACGCCTAATACAGCACTACAGGGAGACAGGAGGGACAGCTGATCATCATCGCAGTGGCAGACCACGTGTAACAACACCTGCACAGGATCGGTACATCCGAACATCACACCTGCGGGACAGGTACAGGATGGCAACAACAACTGCCCGAGTTACACCAGGAACGCACAATCCCTCCATCAGTGCTCAGACTGTCCTCAATAGGCTGAGAGAGGCTGGACTGAGGGCTTGTAGGCCTGTTGTAAAAGAGGTCCTCACCAGACATCACCAGCAACAACGTCGCCTATGGGCACAAACCCACCTTCGCTGGACCAGACAGGACTGGCAAAAAGTGCTCTTCACTGACGAGTCGCGGTTTTGTCTCACCAGGGGTGATGGTTGGATTTGCGTTTATCGTCGAAGGAATAAGCTTTACACCGAGGTCTGTACTCTGGAGCGGGATCGATTTGGAGGTGGAGGGTCCGTCATGGTCTGGGGAGGTGTGTCACAGCAACATCGGACTGAGCTTGTTGCCATTGCAGGCAATCTCAACGCTGTGCGTTACAGGGAAGACATCCTCCTCCCTCATGTGGTACCCTTCCTGCAGGCTCATCCTGATATGACCCTCCAGCATGACAATGCTACCAGCCATACTGCTCGTCAGTGTTCTGTCATGGCCAGCGAAGAGCCCGGATCTCAATCCCATTGAGCACGTCTGGGACCTGTTGGATCGGAGGGCGAGGGCTAGGGCCATTCCCCCCAGAAATGTCCGGGAACTTGCAGGTGCCTTGGTGGAAGAGTGGGGTAACATCTCACAGCAAGAACTGGCAAATCTGGTGCGGTCCATGAGGAGGAGATGCACTGCAGTACTTAATGCAGCTGGTGGCCACACCAGATACTGACTGTTACTTTTGATTTTGACCCCCCCCATTTGTTCAGGGACACATTATTCAATTTCTGTTAGTCATATTTCTGTGGAACTTGTTCAGTTTATGTCTCAGTTGTTGAATCTTGTTATATTCATACAAATATTTATACATGTTAAGTTTACTGACAATAAACGTAGTTGACAGTGAGACGACGTTTCTTTTTTTGCTGAGTTTAGTTGATCATTTTAAATGTTGTTGATAGCGAAATACAACAATTTGGATCAATCAATTTATCTATTTTAGATAAAATATGATTTCATTTCAGATGTTTCATTAGATCATATTTTCCTGCACATGTCAATGTTTTTGATACATTTTGATGTTATTTTTTATAGGATTTCAGTTTTCCTGACTATTTAACAGTCTGACAGCCTTGAGATAGAAGCTGTTTTTCAGTCTCTCGGTTCCAGCTTTGATGCACCTGTACTGACCTCGCCTTCTGGATGATAGCGGGGTGAACAGGCAGTGGCTCGGGTGGTTGTTGTCCTTGATGATCTTTTTGGCCTTCCTGTGACATCAGGTGGTGTAGGTGTCCTGGAGGGCAGGTAGTTTGCCCCCGGTAATGAGTTGGGCTCACCTCACTACCCTCGTCCGCGGTTGCGGACGGTGCAATTAGCCTCTCAAAGTACTTCATGGTGACAGAAGTGATTGCTACGGGGGCGATAGTCATTTAGGTCAGTTACCACGAACATACAGCCACCATCATCTCTGTACAGTACAGTGGCGTGTATCAGTTATGTTTCAGATATATTTTGTAGTAGAATTTCTTTACAAAAGTCATCAGAAGTGACCTTACAGTCGTTCAACAAAAAGATTATCCTGGGGGGTGGGCATGCCACCGGACCTCTTGCCCCCAGCAGATGCTAACTCAATGGAGAATATTATTTTAGTCCAGGATTATGCTCAATTTGTGTCCAGGAAATGAACCCATAATGTAACCAAACACTACTTGGCCTACCTGGGTCTGGCCTACCTGGGTCTGGCCTACCTGGGTCTGGCCTACCTGGGTCTGGCCTACCTTTGTCTGGCCTACCTGGGTCTGGCCTACCTGGGTCTGGCCTACCTGGGTCTGGCCTACCTGTGTCTGGCCTACCTGGGTCTGGCCTACCTGGGTCTGGCCTACCTGTGTCTGGCCTACCTGGGTCTGGCCTACCTGGGTCTGGCCTACCTGGGTCTGGCCTACCTGGGTCTGGCCTACCTGTGTCTGGCCTGTGATGCTTTTTTGTTCCTGAACTTCTCTCTCTCTCATCTCCTCCCAGGTATAACCTCAGCTCCCAGCGCTGGCTGTCTCTCAACCTCTCTGTCAACTCAGTCATCGGACGATACGGACACTCTCTGGCACTACATGAGGTATGGGCTCTAGGGACATAGTGGTTCATCTGTAGTAATATTGAAGTATGGGCTCTAGGGACATAGTGGTTCATCTGTAGTAATATTGAGGTATGGGCTCTAGGGACATAGTGCTTCATCTGTAGTAATATTGAAGTATGGGCTCTAGGGACATAGTGGTTCATCTGTAGTAATATTGAGGTATGGGCTCTAGGGACATAGTGCTTCATCTGTAGTAATATCGAAGTATGGGCTCTAGGGACATAGTGGTTCATCTGTAGTAATATTGACAAAGTACTATTTAGTTGTCAATAGTAGAATACTTTGTAGAATACACTTTCGCTAGGTTTGTCAGAAGCTTGACCTTTGGTCCTGACCTCAAACGACATCAATTCTCGAAGAATCTCTTTCACCCTGTGGTCGATGGCCTGTTAGTGCTTCTTCTCACCGTAATGTGTTGTGAGATGTAAGCTAACCTCTCGCTTCCCTGTGGCTCAGTTGGTAGAGTATGGTGTTTGCAACGCCAGGGTTGTGGGTTCGATTCCCACGGGGGACCAGTACAAAAAAAAAAAATGCATGAAAATGAAATGTAGGCATTCACTACTGTAAGTTGCTCTGGATAAGAGCGTCTGATAAAAATGTAAAATGTTGTTGTGATAAGAGAGACCTAAGATATTGCCATCTATCCTTCTCCGTAATGTCATTTTATAACTTCTCATAACCTTTATTAACCTGTCCTCTCTAACATCCTGTTCTTCCTCTCTAACATCCTGTTCCTCCTCTCTAACATCCTGTTCCTCCTCTCTAACATCCTGTTCTTCCTCTCTAACATCCTGTTCCTCCTCTCTAACATCCTGTTCTTCCTCTCTAACATCCTGTTCCTCCTCTAACATCCTGTTCTTCCTCCTCTCTAACATCCTGTTCCTCCTCTTCTAACATCCTGTTCTTCCTCTCTAACATCCTGTTCCTCCTCTCTAACATCCTGTTCCTCCTCTCTAACATCCTGTTCTTCCTCTCTAACATCCTGTTCTTCCTCTCTAACATCCTGTTCTTCCTCTCTAACATCCTGTTCCTCCTCTCTAACATCCTGTTCTTCCTCTCTAACATCCTGTTCCTCCTCTCTAACATCCTGTTCCTCCTCTCTAACATCCTGTTCCTCCTCCTCTCTAACATCCTGTTCCTCCTCCTCTAATATCATGTTCCTCCTCTCTAACATCCTGTTCTTCCTCTCTAACATCCTGTTCCTCCTCTCTAACATCCTGTTCTTCCTCTCTAACATCCTGTTTTTCCTCTCTAACATCCTGTTCCTCCTCTCTAACATCCTGTTCTTCCTCTCTAACATCCTGTTCTTCCTCTCTAACATCCTGTTCCTCCTCCTCTCTAACATCCTGTTCCTCCTCCTCTAACATCCTGTTCCTCCTCTCTAACATCCTGTTCTTCCTCTCTAACATCCTGTTTTTCCTCTCTAACATCCTGTTCCTCCTCTCTAACATCCTGTTCCTCCTCTTCTAACATCCTGTTCCTCCTCTTCTAACATCCTGTTCTTCCTCCTCTAACATCCTGTTCCTCCTCTCTAACATCCTGTTCTTCCTCTCTAACATCCTGTTTTTCCTCTCTAACATCCTGTTCCTCCTCTCTAACATCCTGTTCTTCCTCTCTAACATCCTGTTTTTCCTCTCTAACATCCTGTTCCTCCTCTCTAACATCCTGTTCCTCCTCTCTAACATCCTGTTCCTCCTCGCTAACATCCTGTTCTTCCTCCTCTAACATCCTGTTCCTCCTCCTCTCTAACCCAGGGAAAGATCTACATGTACGGAGGGAAGATAGACTCTACTGGCAACGTGACCAGCCAGTTGTGGGCGTTCCACATCCAGAACCAGACCTGGGTGTTCCTCTCCGCCCGAGCCCATGAACAGTGGGCCGTGGTGGGACACTCTGCCCACGTGGTGCCCCCCCTGTTGAAGGGGGGTAGTCCAGTCATGCTGGTGCTGTTCGGACACTGTCCTCTATACGGGTACATCAGCCAGGTGCAGGAGTACAACTTTGGTGAGTGCGACTGTGACCATATATGGGTGTTCCTGTATTCAACTGTTGGTCTTGTAGATTTACCAGCACCCTATAAACAGATTGTATATTGTTGTTCTTAACCCCCTCTGTTATGAAGTATCATTTCATATACACTATATATACAAAAGTATGTGGAAACCCCTTCAAATTAGTGGGTTCGGCTTTTTCAGCCAGTTGCTGACAGGTGTATAAAATCGAGCACACGGCCATGCAATCTCCATAGACAACCATTGTCAGTAGAATGGCCCTTAGTGAAGAGCTCAGTGACTTTCAATGTGGCAGCGTCAGAGGATCAATGTTGGAAAAAAGTACTCAATTGTCCCACTTGAGTGAAAGTAAAGATACCTTAATAGAAAATGACTCAAGTAAAAGTGAAAGTCGCCCAGTGAAATACTACTTGAGTATAAGTCTAAAAGTATTTGGGTTTTAAATATACTTTAGTGTTAAGATAAATGGAATTCCTAAAATGTACTTAAGTATCAAAAGTAAAAGTATAAACCCTTTAAAATTCCTTATATATATATATAATTTTTTTGACAGATAGCAAGGGGGCACACTCCAACACTCAGACATAATTTACAAACGAAGTGTTTGTGTTTAGTGAGTTCTCCAGATCAGAGGCAGTAGGGATGACCAGGGATGTTCTCTGTTTAGTAAGTCCTCCAGATCAGAGGCAGTAGGGATGACCAGGGATGTTCTCTGTTTAGTGAGTCCTCCAGATCAGAGGCAGTAGGGATGACCAGAGATGTTCTCTGTTTAGTGAGTCCTCCAGATCAGAGGCAGTAGGGATGACCAGGGATGTTCTCTGTTTAGTGAGTCCTCCAGATCAGAGGCAGTAGGGATGACCAGGGATGTTCTCTGTTTAGTGAGTCCTCCAGCTCAGAGGCAGTAGAGATGACCAGGGATGTTCTCTGTTTAGTGAGTCCTCCAGATCAGAGGCAGTAGGGATGACCAGGGATGTTCTCTGTTTAGTGAGTCCTCCAGATCAGAGGCAGTAGGGATGACCAGGGATGTTCTCTGTTTAGTGAGTCCTCCAGATCAGAGGCAGTAGGGATGACCAGGGATGTTCTCTGTTTAGTGAGTCCTCCAGATCAGAGGCAGTAGGGATGACCAGGGATGTTCTCTGTTTAGTGAGTCCTCCAGACCAGAGGCAGTAGGGATGACCAGGGATGTTCTCTGTTTAGTGAGTCCACCAGATCAGAGGCAGTAGGGATGACCAGGGATGTTCTCTGTTTAGTGAGTCCTCCAGACCAGAGGCAGTAGGGATGACCAGGGATGTTCTCTGTTTTGTGAGTCCTCCAGATTAGAGGCAGTAGGGATGACCAGGGATGTTCTCTGTTTAGTGAGTCCTCCAGATCAGAGGCAGTAGGGATGACCAGCGATGTTCTCTGTTTAGTAAGTCCTCCAGATCAGAGGCAGTAGGGATGACCAGGGATGTTCTCTGTTTAGTAAGTCCTCCAGATCAGAGGCAGTAGGGATGACCAGGGATGTTCTCTGTTTAGTAAGTCCTCCAGATCAGAGGCAGTAGGGATGACCAGGGATGTTCTCTGTTTAGTGAGTCCTCCAGATCAGAGGCAGTAGGGATGACCAGGGATGTTTTCTTGATAGGTGTGTCAATTGGACCAAGTACTTTTGGGTGTCAGGGGAAAATGTATGGAGTAAAAAGTACATTATTTTCTTTCGGAATGTAGTGAAGTAAAATCTAAATGGTAAAGTACAGATACCAAAAATAACGACTTGCACTGCTAGAGCTGCCCCCGGTCAACTGTAAGTGCTGTTATTGTGAGGTGGGAAACGTCTAGGAGCAACAACGGCTCAGCCGCGAAGTGGTAGGCCACATAATCACACAGATCGGGGCCGCCAAGTGCTGAGTCGCTTAGCGCGTAAAAATAGTCTGTCCTCGGTTGCAACACTCACTACTGAGTTCCAAACTGCCTCTGGAAGCAACGTCCGCACAGTAGCTGTTCATCGGGAGCTTCATGAAATGGGTTTCCATGGTCGAGCAGCCGCACACAAGCCTACGATCACCATGCACAATGCCAAGCGTTGGCTGGAGTGGTGTAAAGCTCACCGCCATTGGACTCTAGAGTGAAACGTGTTCTCTGGAGTGATGAATCACGCTTCACCATCTGGCAGTCTGACAAATCTGGGTTTGGCGGATGCCAGGAGAACACTACCTGCCCAAATGCATAGTGCCAACTGTAAAGTTTGGTGGAGGAGGAATAATGGTCTGGGGCTGTTTTTCATGGTTCGGTCTTGGCCCCTTAGTTCCAGTGAAGGGAAATCATAACGCTACAGCATACAACGACATTCTAGAATATTCTGTGCTTCCAACTTTGTGGCAACAATTTGGAGAAGGACCTGTCCTTCTTTCAGCATGACAATGCCCCTGTGCACAAAGCGAGGTCCATACAGAAATGGTTTGTCGAGATCAGTGTGGAAACACTTGACTGGCCTGCACAGTGCCCTGACCTCAACCCCATCGAACGCCCAACCTCATTAATGCTCTTGTGGCTGAATGGAAGCAAGTCCCCTCAGCAATGTTCCATCATCTAGTGGAAAGCCTTCCCAGAATAGTGGAGGCTGTTATAGCAGCAAAGGGGGGGGACCAACTCCATATTAATGCCTTCCCTGAAGAGTGGAGGCTGTTATAGCAGCAAAGGGGGGGACCAACTCCATATTAATGACTTCCCAGAAGAGTGGAGGCTGTTATAGCAGCAAAGGGGGGACCAACTCCATATTAATGACCATGATTTTGGAATGACTTTTGGTCATGTAGTGTCTGAACACAGCCATAACCAACACTAACCCAACCCTAACCCATACCTGACTAGACACATCCATAACCAACCCATACCTGACTATACACAGCCATAACCAACCCATACCTGACTATAACAGCCATAACCAACCCATACCTGACTATAACAGCCATAACCAACCCATACCTGACTATAACAGCCATAACCAACACATACCTGACTATACACAGCCATAACCAACCCATACCTGACTATAACAGCCATAACCAACCCATACCTGACTATAACAGCCATAACCGACCCTAACCCATACCTGACTAGACACAGCCATAACCAACCCATACCTGACTATAACAGCCATAACCAACCCATACCTGACTAGACACAGCCATAACCAACCCATACCTGACTATAACAGCCATAACCAACCCATACCTGACTATAACAGCCATAACCGACCCATACCTGACTATACACAGCCATAACCAACCCATACCTGACTATAACAGCCATAACCAACCCATACCTGACTATACACAGCCATAACCAACCCATACCTGACTATACACATCCATAACCAACACTAACCCAACCCTAACCCATACCTGACTATAACAGCCATAACCAACCCATACCTGACTAGACACAGCCATAACCAACCCTAACCCATACCTGACTATAACAGCCATAACCAACCCATACCTGACTATAACAGCCATAACTAACCCATACCTGACTATAACAGCCATAACCAACCCATACCTGACTAGACACAGCCATAACCAACCCATACCTGACTATACACAGCCATAACCAACCCATACCTGACTATACACATCCATAACCAACCCATACCTGACTATAAGAGCCATAACCAACCCATACCTGACTATACACAGCCATAACCAACCCATACCTGACTAGACACAGCCATAACCAACCCATACCTGACTATAACAGCCATAACCAACCCATACCTGACTATAACAGCCATAACCGACCCATACCTGACTATAACAGCCATAACCAACCCATACCTGACTAGACACAGCCATAACCGACACTAACCCATACCTGACTATACACAGCCATAACCAACCCATACCTGACTATAACAGCCATAACCAACCCATACCTGACTAGACACAGCCATAACCAACCCATACCTGACTATACACAGCCATAACCAACCCATACCTGACTATAACAGCCATAACCAACCCTAACCCATACCTGACTATACACAGCCATAACGAACCCATACCTGACTATAACAGCCATAACCAACCCTAACCCATACCTGACTATAACAGCCATAACCAACCCATACCTGACTAGACACAGCCATAACCAACCCATACCTGACTATAACAGCCATAACCAACCCATACCTGACTATAACAGCCATAACCAACCCATACCTGACTAGACACAGCCATAACCAACCCATACCTGACTAGACACAGCCATAACCAACCCATACCCGACTATACACAGCCATAACCAACCCATACCTGACTAGACACAGCCATAACCGACCCATACCTGACTAGACACAGCCATAACCAACCCTAACCCATACCTGACTATACACCGCCATAACCAACCCATACCTGACTATAACAGCCATAACCAACCCATACCTGACTATACACAGCCATAACCAACCCATACCTGACTAGACACAGCCATAACTAACCCATACCTGACTATAACAGCCATAACCAACCCATACCTGACTAGACACAGCCATAACCAACCCATACCTGACTATACACAGCCATAACCAACACTAACCCATACCTGACTATAACAGCCATAACCAACACTAACCCATACCTGACTATAACAGCCATAACCAACCCATACCTGACTAGACACAGCCATAACCAACACCAACCCATACCTGACTAGACACAGCCATAACTAACCCATACCTGACTATAACAGCCATAACCAACACTAACCCATACCTGACTATAACAGCCATAACTAACCCATACCTGACTATACACAGCCATAACCAACCCATACCTGACTTTAACAGCCATAACCAACCCATACCTGACTATAACAGCCATAACCAACCCATACCTGACTATAACAGCCATAACCAACCCATACCTGACTATAACAGCCATAACCGACCCATACCTGACTATAACAGCCATAACCGACCCATACCTGACTATAACAGCCATAACCGACCCATACCTGACTATAACAGCCATAACCGACCCATACCTGACTAGACACAGCCATAACCAACACTAACCCATACCTGACTATAACAGCCATAACCGACCCTAACCCATACCTGACTATACACAGCCATAACCAACCCATACCTGACTTTAACAGCCATAACCGACCCATAC
>NC_042981.1:1067588-1070088 GCF_901001165.1 Salmo trutta
CAGGGTCATGGTGTTGTCTCCTCAGCAGATCAGGGTCATTGTGTTGTCTCCTCAGCAGATCAGGGTCATTGCGTTGTCTCCTCAGCAGATCAGGGTCATTTTGTTGTTGTCTCCTCAGCAGATCAGGGTCATTGTGTTGTTTTCTCCTCAGCAGATCAGGGTCATTGTGTTGTTGTCTCCTCAGCAGATCAGGGTCATTGTGTTGTCTCCTCAGCAGATCAGGGTCATTGTGTTGTCTCCTCAGCAGATCAGGGTCATTGTGTTGTTGTCTCCTCAGCAGATCAGGGTCATTGTGTTGTCTCCTCAGCAGATCAGGGTCATTGTGCTGTCTCCTCAGCAGATCAGGGTCATCGTGTTGTCTCCTCAGCAGATCAGGGTCATTGTGCTATCTCCTCAGCAGATCAGGGTCATTGTGTTGTCGTCTCAGCAGATCAGGGTCATTGTGTTGTCTCCTCAGCAGATCAGGGTCATTGTGTTGTCGTCTCAGCAGATCAGGGTCATTGTGTTGTCTCCTCAGCAGATCAGAGTCATTGTGTTGTCTCCTCAGCAGATCAGGGTCATTGTGCTCGAATCTTGAGAAAAAGGTGTTTAGCTTAGCCGGTATGGCAGCGTTGGTGACGTGGCTGGCTTTCTTTTTGTAATCTGTGATCGTTAGGAGCCTTGTGTCCAACCCCTGAATTGCTCCTCTACATTGTCCCTATTCTTGTCTCTCGCCATCTTGATAGATCTGCGTAGGACATATTTGTGCTTTTTAACCAAACTAATGTCCCCGGTCACCTTGCCCTGTTTATAAGCAGCATCTCTCTCTTTCTGTTTTCCTATAAGGCTGCTATCAATGCACGGTTTTTGATTGGAGAATATTTTGAAAGCCACTCGGTATCACGCCATCTATGCATTTCTTTTAATGAATCCGGTGACTGAGTCGGTATGTTCATTGATGATCTCCAGAGGCGACCCGGAACATATTCCATTCCACGTTATCAGCACAAATTCTGATTGGCCGGACCAACGCTGCGGCTGTACCACTGGAACTTCCCTCTTTGTTTGTAGGTGGGGAGAAGCAAGATGGAGGCATGGTCTGATTTGCCAAAAGGAGGACGTGAGAGGGCCATATACCCGTGTCGGAAAGGCGTGTAGCAGTGGTCAAGAGTGGAATTTTTGCGAGTTAGACAGTCGCTGTGTTGATAAAGATTTGGGAGCATGGTTCTCAAATTACTTTTGTTAAAGCCCCACGCAACAATGAACACTGCCTCCGGGAATGTGGTCTCCAGTTTGTTCATGGTCAAACGAAGATCTTTGAGAGCTTTTTGCTGTCGGCTTGGGGCGGGATGTACACAGCCATGACTATAATCTCTGAGAACCCTCTCGGAAGAATGGGCCTCTGGTGAAAGCTAGGTAATTGTAGTGTAATTATGGCAGAGACTGACTGACTTGCTCTGAGAACTAATGGTTCCTTCTTAACGAGCTGAAGTCATTAGAAAATACGATTTAAGGCCTGTTTATTATAACGGACGATTTAAGACTGTTTCTTCTCCTGACGTTTGTTCAGAACTGATCGTCAATCTGCTGTAGTCTTCCCTGCTGTTAGCAGTCAGGACCATCAGAGAGAGCGGTGTACCCACAACAGTACTGCAGAGAGAGACAGTAGGGTAGTAACACGATGTGGAAGCCTTGTGTCTCAAGGCCACAGAGGATAGCCTCATCAATACATTATACTACCTCTACTACCACAGAGGGTAGCCTCATCAATACATTCTACTACTACCTCTACTACCACAGAGGGTAGCTCCATCAATACATTATACTACTACCTCTACTACCACAGAGGGTAGCCTCATCAATACATTCTACCACCTCTACTACCACAGAGGGTAGCTCCATCAATACATTCTACTACTACCTCTACTACCACAGAGGATAGCCTCATCAATACATTCTACTACTAGCACAGAGGGTAGCTCCATCAATACATTATACTACCTCTACTACCACAGAGGGTAGCTCCATCAATACATTCTACTACTACCTCTACTACCACAGAGGGTAGCTCCATCAATACATTCTACTACTACCTCTACTACCACAGAGGATAGCTCCATCAATACATTCTACTACTACCTCTACTACCACAGAGGGTAGCTCCATCAATACATTATACTACTACCTCTACTACCACAGAGGATAGCCTCATCAATACATTCTACTACTACCTCTACTACCACAGAGGGTAGCTCCATCAATACATTCTAGTACTGTAACCTCTACTACCACAGAGGGTAGCTCCATCAATACATTCTACTACTACCTCTACTACCACAGAGGGTAGCTCCATCAATACATTCTAGTACTGTAACCTCTACTACCACAGAGGATAGCCTCATCAATACATTCTACTACTACCTCTACTACCACAGAGGGTAGCTCCATCAATACATTCTACTACTACCTCTACTACCACAGAGGGTAGCTACATCAATACATTCTACTACCTCTACTACCA
>NC_042981.1:1072588-1090088 GCF_901001165.1 Salmo trutta
TCTCCTCTCCTCTCCTCTCCTCTCCTCTCGTCCTCTCTCTCCTCTCCTCTCCTCTCCTCTCGTCCTCTCCTCTCCTCTCCTCTCCCTCTCCTCTCCCTCCCTCCCTCCTCTCCTCTCCTCTCCTCTCCTCTCCTCTCCTCTCCTCTCCTCTCCTCTCCTCTCCTCCTCTCTTCTCTTCAGCATGTGATGAGTGGTCAGTGCTTCCCAGACCAGACCTCCACCATGACATCAACCGCTTCGGACACACAGCCATCATCAGCGACAGGTACAGAAACTCCCTCTGATTGGTCAGGTACAGAAACACCCTCTGATTGGTCAGGTACAGAAACACCCTCTGATTGGTCAGGTATAGAGACACCTTCTATTGGGACAGATGTTGTACTGTAAACTGGGACAGATGGTGGACAGTACATTTGGGACATATGGTGGACAGTAAACTGGGACAGATGTTGTACAGTAAATTGGGACAGAAGTTGGACAGTACATTGGGACAGATGTTGTACTGTAAATTGGGACAGAAGTTGGACAGTACATTGGGACAGATGTTGTACTGTAAACTGGGACAGATGTTGGACAGTAAACTGGGACAGATAGTGGACAGTAAACTGGGACAGAGGTTGGACAGTAAACTGGGACAGATAGTGGACAGTAAACTGGGACAGATGATGGACAGTAAACTGGGTGAAGAAAAAGCCAACGGACCTTCAATAGGCCAGTTCTACCAGTTCTACCAGTTCTACCAGTTCTGCCAGTTCTGCCAGTTCTACCAGTTCTGCCAGTTCTACCAGTTCTACCAGTTCTGCCAGTTCTGCCAGTTCTGCCAGTTCTACCAGTTCTACCAGTTCTGCCCATAGATTATGTAGTTCATTATTAAGAGCTCTGTGGTAGAACGTCAGACAGGACATCAGCCTGTCCCCTCTCATTCTCCTCCTCAGATCAGACAGGACATCAGCCTGTCCCGTCTCATTCTCCTCCTCAGATCAGACAGGACATCAGCCTGTCCCGTCTCATTCTCCTCCTCAGATCAGACAGGACATCAGCCTGTCCCGTCTCATTCTCCTCCTCAGATCAGACAGGACATCAGCCTGTCCCGTCTCATTCTCCCTCTCAGATCAGACAGGACATCAGCCTGTCCCCTCTCATTCTCCTCCTCAGATCAGAAAGGACATCAGCCTGTCCCATCTCATTCTCCTCCTCAGATCAGACAGGACATCAGCCTGTCCCGTCTCATTCTCCCTCTCAGATCAGACAGGACATCAGCCTGTCCCGTCTCATTCTCCTCCTCAGATCAGACAGGACATCAGCCTGTCCCGTCTCATTCTCCCTCTCAGATCAGACAGGACATCAGCCTGTCCCGTCTCATTCTCCCTCTCAGATCAGACAGGACATCAGCCTGTCCCGTCTCATTCTCCTCCTCAGATCAGACAGGACATCAGCCTGTCCCGTCTCATTCTCCTCCTCAGATCAGACAGGACATCAGCCTGTCCCGTCTCATTCTCCCTCTCAGATCAGACAGGACATCAGCCTGTCCCGTCTCATTCTCCTCCTCAGATCAGACAGGACATCAGCCTGTCCCGTCTCATTCTCCCTCTCAGATCAGACAGGACATCAGCCTGTCCCCTCTCATTCTCCTCCTCAGATCAGAAAGGACATCAGCCTGTCCCATCTCATTCTCCTCCTCAGATCAGACAGGACATCAGCCTGTCCCGTCTCATTCTCCCTCTCAGATCAGACAGGACATCAGCCTGTCCCGTCTCATTCTCCTCCTCAGATCAGACAGGACATCAGCCTGTCCCGTCTCATTCTCCTCCTCAGATCAGACAGGACATCAGCCTGTCCCGTCTCATTCTCCCTCTCAGATCAGACAGGACATCAGCCTGTCCCCTCTCATTCTCCCTCTCAGATCAGACAGGACATCAGCCTGTCCCGTCTCATTCTCCCTCTCAGATCAGACGGGGGTGTCTGCCCCCCCTGCAGCCTCCCCTCTCCCCTCCAGGGCTGGTGACTGTATGACCTCTGTCAGGGGTCTGTCAGGATGACATCACACAGGAAGTAGGACATGTAGAGGATTTTGAATAACATTTTATTGTTCGCGTACACAGTTAGCAGGTGTTATGGCGGGTGCAGCAAAACGCTTTTGTTCCTAGTTTATGGGGGGGCCTCCTCTCTCCTGCTGTCCACGATCAACCCCTTAGTTTTGTTGAGTAAGATGTTATTTTCGTGGCACATTCTCCCCGTCTCGTCGTCGTTAGTAATCAGGCCTATAACTGATGTGTCGTCAGCAAAGTTGATTGTTGAGTTGGAGGCGTGCTTGGCCATGCAGTCGTGGGTGAACAGGGAGTACAGGAGGGGGCTGAGCACGCACCCCTGGGGGGCTCCCAGTGTTGAGGATCAGCGTGGTAGATGTGTTGTTTTGTTAATTCTTTGCAATGTGTCAAGTAATTATCTTTTTTGTTTTCTCATGGTTTGGTTGGGTCTAATTGTGTTGCTGTCCTGGGGCTCTGTGGGGTCTAATTGTGTTGCTGCCCTGGGGCTCTGTGGGTTCTGTTTGTGTTTGTGAACAGAGTCCCAGGACCAGCTTGCTTAGGGGACTCTTCTCCAGGTTCATCTCTCTGTAGGTGATGGCTTTGTTATGGAAGGTTTGGGAATCGCTTCCTTTTAGGTGGTTGTAGAATTTAATGTCTTTTTTCTGGATTTTGATAATTCGTGGATATCGACCTAATTCTGCTCTGCATGCATTATTTGGTGTTTTACGTTGTACACTGAGGATATTTTTGCAGAAATCTGTATGCAGAGTCTCAATTTGGTGTTTGTCTCATTTAGTGAATTCTTGGTTGGTGAGCGGACCCCAGACCTCACAACCATAAAGGGCAATGGGTTCTATAACTGATTCTAGTATTTTTAGCCAGATCCTAATTGGTATGTTGAATTTCATGTTCCTTTTGATGGTATAGAAGGTCCTTCTTGCCTCGTCTCTCAGATCGTTCACAGCTTTGTGGAAGTTACCTGTAGTGATGTTTAGGCCGAGGTATGTATAGTTGTTTTGTGCTCTAGGGCAACGGTGTTTAGATGGAATTTCTATTTGTTGTCCTGGCATCTGGACCTTTTTTGGAACGCCATTATTTTTGTCTTACTGAGATTTACCGTCAGGGCCCAGGTCTGACAGGGCCCAGGTCTGACAGGGCCCAGGTCTGTCAGGGCCCAGATCTGACAGGGCCCAGGTCTGACAGGGCCCAGGTCTGGCAGAATCTATGCAGAAGATCTAGGTGCTGCTGTAGGCCCTCCTTGGTTGGGGACAGAAGCACCAGATCATCAGCAAACGGTGGACATTTGACTACAGATTCTAGTAGGGTGAGGCCGGGTGCTGCAGACTGTTCTAGTGCCCTCGCCAATTCGTTAATATATATGTTGAAGAGGGTGGGGCTCAAGCTGCATCCCTGTCTTACTCCACAGCCCTCTCGTACGCTCTCTCTCTTTCTCTCTCTCACTCTCCTTCCCCCCCCTCTCTCCTCCAGTGTAATGTACGTGTTCGGGGGGTTCAACAGTCTTCTGCTGAGTGACATTTTGATGTATACGCCAGCCAGCTGCTCCAGCGCTCCCAACGCTGCCGTCTGTGCAGCAACCTGGCTGGGGGTTCGCTGCCTCTGGAATGCTACCCTAGGGACCTGCCTGCCTTGGGACTCAAACCCCGGATCACTGGATGAGCAGACCACTTCCTGTGGAACCAAAACATGTAGGTGACCTGTCTATCTAACAAACCTCTAACTTACCCCCACTTACCATCATACAGTTTACTACCTCCCTTATCAAAGAGAAAATAAACCCTGCTCTTCCTGGTATTTTATAACCATGACCCTATAGACCTTTTGAACTGTTGTTTGAGGAGGAGCAGAACCCTGGAACCCCAAGGTACTTCCGGTGTGTTTGGAAACAACTAGCTAACTTAGTCGAGTGGTTTTAGCAAGGTCAATATTGCGGGTGGGATGGTCCTTACGACCGGGGGCGAATCTGTAACGAATCTGTAACATAAACCGTCTTAATTGGGCGTTGGGCTAGAACCACTTCAACACACCTTAGCGTATATTCTAGTGTCTGGAACTCTATTGAAAGGATGCAACAACATTTTTCCATAAGAAATTCCATTATTTGGTGTTTTGTTGATGGTGGTGGAAAACACTGTCTCAGGTGCCGTTCCAGAATCTTCCATAAATGTTCAATTGGGTTGATGACTGAGATGGTCTCTACATCATTTTCATGCTTCTCTTCTTCGACAAAGCGGTGCGAGTAGTAAAAGTGATTTCTTGTTATAACTTTGTATACGTTACAGACTTATTTTAAAATGTATTAAATAGCTTTTTTCCTAATCAATCTACACACAATACCACATATTGACAAAGCAAAAACAAAATCCCTGTGGCTCAGTGGTGTGTGCAACGCCAGGGTTGTGGGTTCAATTCCCACGGTGGGCCAGTACAAAAAAATGCATGAAATGAAATGTATGCATTCACTACTGTAAGTCACTCTGGATAAGAGCGTCTGCTAAATGACTAAAATGTAATGTAAATGTAAAATATATAATATTCAGACCCTTTACTCAGTATTATGTTGAAGCACCTTTGGCAGCGATTACAGCCTCGAGTCTTCTTGGGTATGACACTACAAGCTTGGCACACCTGTATTTGGGATATTGCCTGGGGTTGTTGCAAAAGGATAATTGCAACATAATGATTTGCTTAGTTGACAGTGAAGGAGAGGACGCAGCTGTCAGTAAATGACATATTTTCAGAAAGTAGAAATAGAGTAATTTGAGCAAAAAAAAAGGTGAACCCGATTTTCTGACCGATGCATGTTACATTTGAATAAAGTTGGACCGCTGCACTCATATCTTAAACATTTGAACTGGTGATGCGGTGAATCATTACATCCCTAATATAGTACAGTCTGATACCAGTGATGGTGTGAATGGCCTAAATCACCAAGTTGTTTGTGCAACAGTATCTTCATAAATCAAAGAGGAATAGGCGAAGCAAAGCCAAAGATATTATATCTAACCCAAAATAGTTCATCTGGGTTGTTTTCAATGGGAGCAAATGAAGCATAGTGGGCAGAACAAGCAGGGTTGCAGGCAGAGCCAAGAACAAACTAGCGATATCCTATTGGCACGTTCCAGCATGTATTGACATATTTCAAATAGGGAATGCCTTCTCGGTGAAGTGGGCGTGTGCAATAACTCAATTTTCCCTTGCACTCCTTGTAAACAACACAAATTTTTCGGGAACTTTGGCGAAGGGCCAACAAAACGTATTGCACTCTGTTCGTATCAGATTTTAGTTTTGGGGACAGAACACTGATATCGGGCTTTTCATCAACGGGAAGATCAGCAGAATTTAGGCCCAGTTCCTTTTCCTGTAGTCCACAATCATCTCCTGTTGTCTTGATCACGTTGAGGGAGAGGTTGTTGTCCTTGTACTACATGGCCAGGTCTCTGACCTCCTCCCTATAGGCTGTCTCATCATTGTCGGTGATCAGGCCTACCACTGTTGTGTCGTCAGCAAACTTAATGATGGTGTTGGAGTCGTGCCTGGCCGTGCAGCCATGAGTGAACAGGGAGCACAGGAGGGGACTGAGCACACACCCCTGAGGGGCCCCGTGTTGAGGATCAGCATGGCAGATGTGTTGTTACCTACCCTTACCACCTGGGGGCGGCCCATCAGGAAGTCCAGGATCCAGTTGCAGAGGGAGGTGTTTAGTCCCAGGATCCTTAGTTTAGTGATGAGCTTTGAGGATACTATGGTGTTGAACGCTGAGCTGTAGTCAATGAACAGCATTCTCACATAGGTGTTCCTTTTGTCCAGGTGGGAAAGGGCAGCGTGGAGTGCAATAGAGATTGCATCATCTGAGGATCTGTTGGAGCGTTATGCAAATTAAAGTGGGTCTAGTGTTTCTGGGATGATGGTGTTGATGTGAGCCATTACCAACCTTTCAAAGCACTTCATGGCTACTGACGTGAGTGCTACGGGTCTGTAGTCATTTAGGCAAGTTATCTTAGTGTTCTTGGGCACAGGGACTATAGTGGTCTGCTTAAAACATGTTGTTATTACAGACTCGGACAGGGAGAGGTTGAAAATAACAGTGAAGACACTTGCCAGTTGGTCAGAGCATGCTCTGAGTACAAGACCTTTTAATCCATCTAGCCCTGGGGCCTGGTGAATGTTGACCTGTTTAAAGGTCTTACTCAAATCGGCTACGGAGAGCGTGATCACACAGAAGTCTGGAACAGCTGGTGCTCTCATGTATGCTTCAGTGTTGCTTGCCTCGAAGCGCAAGATAGTCCTTCTGTCTTTACTTTTGTTCAGTCTGCAAAATGTGGTTATCAACCAAAACGTCATGTTTTTTTACTTTTTTCAAAAAACATGATTTAAAACAATCTCTTGATGGTGTGATGGGGAGTCTCCGCTATCTCTCTTGTTGTAGGGGAGATTGAAGCATCAACCATCCCTTTCATATGTCCTGTTTTGACTGTTTACATCCTGTGTGTTGATCATAGATGCTTGTAGCAATACAGGTGTATAGGCTATACTAAAGTATTAGTATACTATATTAGTACTATACTACTCATATACTACACTATTGCTATACTAGTAATATACTATATTAGTACTACACTTACTATACTCTTCGGGGCGACAAGTAGCCTAGTGGTTAGATCGTTGGACTAGTAACCAGCAGGTAGCCTAGTGGTTAGAGCATTGGACTAGTAACCAGCAGGTAGCCTAGTGGTTAGAGCGTTGGACATGTAACCAGCAGGTAGCCTAGTGGTTAGAGCGTTTGACTAGTAACCAGCAGGTAGCCTAGTGGTTAGAGCTTTGGACTAGTAACCAGCAGGTAGCCTAGTGGTTAGAGCATTGGACTAGTAACCAGCAGGTAGCCTAGTGGTTAGAGCGTTGGACATGTAACCAGCAGGTAGCCTAGTGGTTAGAGCGTTTGACTAGTAACCAGCAGGTAGCCTAGTGGTTAGAGCTTTGGACTAGTAACCAGCAGGTAGCCTAGTGGTTAGAGCGTTGGACTAGTAACCAGCAGGTAACCTAGTGGTTAGAGCGTTGGACTAGTAACCAGCAGGTAGCCTAGTGGTTAGAGCGTTGGACTAGTAACCAGCAGGTAGCCTAGTGGTTAGAGCGTTGGACTAGTAACCAGCAGGTAGCCTAGTGGTTAGAGCTTTGGTCTAGTAACCGAAAGGTTGCAAGATCAAATCCCTGAGTTGACAAGTTAAAAATCTGTTTGTTCTGCCCCTGAACAAGGCAGTTAACCCACTGTTCCTAGGCTGTCATTGTAAATAAGAATTTGTTCTTAACTGACTTGCCTAGTTAAATAAAAATAACCCTTCTTGAACTGCACTATTGGTTAAAGCCTGTAAGTCAGCATTTCACAGTGAGGTCTACACTTGTTGTATTCGACGCATGTCACAAATAAAGTTTGATTTAATATACTATATTAGTACTACATTGTTACTATGTTATCCTACTAATATGCTATACTATTAATACATGATACCATGCTATACTATACTAGTACTACACTAGTACTATACTATTAATATACTATACTAGCGCTACACTAGTACTATACTATTAATATACTATACTAGTACTACACTATTAATATACGATACCATGCTATACTATACTAGTACTACACTATTAATATATGATACCACGCTATACTATACTAGTACTACACTAGTACTACACTATTAATATATGATACCACGCTATACTATACTAGTACTACACTAGTACTATACTATTAATATACGATACCACGCTATACTATACTAGTACTACACTATTAATATATGATACCACGCTATACTATACTAGTACTACACTAGTATTATACTATTAATATATGATACCACACTATACTATACTAGTACTACACTAGTACTATATTGCAAATATACAATACCACACTATACTATACTAGTACTACACTAGTACTATACTATTATATACGATACCACGCTATACTATACTAGTACTACACTAGTACTATACTATTATATACTATTCTTGTGCTAAACTATTACTATTCTATTACCACCTGTATGTATTAACAAGGTCCTGTCTGGTTGTATTATAGATGCTGACAACGATCGTTGTGACCAGTACGCGGACTGCTACAGCTGCACATCCAATACCAACGGCTGCCAGTGGTGTGCTGTTCAGTGTCTCTCCGTGAGCTCAAACTGCACGGCCGTCACGGTAAGAACTGGCCCGGGACGGGTTACTTTACATTTAGATAACGTGGACTTTCACACAATGTGTATTTGGTACCATTTAAGGTCGCGAAAATTACGGTAGCTTTCACAAAATACTCAGGTTTTCAAAATGTTTTTTGAATATTTCTGGAATCAGGAGGGAGTGAGCAGGAAATCCAGGAATCGTCATGTATATGAATGTATGACGTGTCTTCCTTCCCCAGGGGGCCATAGTGGAGTATGGTATATGCCCCAAAGACAACCCCTCATACGTCTGCAACAAGAAGACCAGCTGTAAGAGCTGTGGTGTGGACCAGAACTGCCAGTGGGAACCCAGAAACCAGGAGTGCATTGCTCTACCTGGTAAGAAACCAGAAGTGTATCTCTCTACCTGGTAAGAAACCAGAAGTGTATCTCTCTACCTGGTAAGAAACCAGGAGTGTATCTCTCTACCTGGTAAGAAACCAGGAGTGCATCGCTCTACCTGGTAAGAAACCAGAAGTGTATCTCTCTACCTGGTAAGAAACCAGGAGTGTATCTCTCTGCCTGGTAAGAAATCAGAAGTGTATCTCTCTGCCTGGTAAGAAACCAGAAGTGTATCTCTCTACCTGGTAATAAACCAGAAGTTTATCTCTCTACCTGGTAAGAAACCAGAAGTGTATCTCTCTACCTGGTAATAAACCAGAAGTTTATCTCTCTACCTGGTAAGAAACCAGAAGTGTATCTCTCTACCTGGTAAGAAACCAGAAGTGTATCTCTCTACATGGTAAGAAACCAGAAGTGTATCTCTCTACCTGGTAATAAACCAGAAGTTTATCTCTCTACCTGGTAAGAAACCAGAAGTGTATCTCTCTACCTGGTAAGAAACCAGAAGTGTATCTCTCTACATGGTAATAAACCAGAAGTTTATCTCTCTACCTGGTAAGAAACCAGAAGTGTATCTCTCTACCTGGTAATAAACCAGAAGTTTATCTCTCTACCTGGTAAGAAACCAGAAGTGTATCTCTCTACCTGGTAAGAAACCAGAAGTTTATCTCTCTACCTGGTAAGAAACCAGAAGTTTATCTCTCTACCTGGTAAGAAACCAGAAGTGTATCTCTCTACCTGGTAAGAAACCAGAAGTGTATCTCTCTACCTGGTAATAAACCAGAAGTGTATCTCTCTATCTGGTAATAAACCAGAAGTGTATCTCTCTACCTGGTAAGAAACCAGGAGTGTATCTCTCTACCTGGTAAGAAACCAGAAGTGTATCTCTCTACATGGCCCAGGCAAGACTTTTTTCTCTTCTCATTTTGCCATCTGTCTTATTGCCACTCGACCTGTCTAACCTGCAGCTCCAAGTCTTCTCTTCACAGTTGAAACTGAGACTTGCTCACTTCGACCAGTGTTAAGCGGTGCTTGAAGATGTTGTCGTGTGAGCCGCCTATCATGCAAGCTGTTGACTCTCAGAAACTTGTCTTTTGATTCTGTTGTGGTTTTGGGTCTGCCAGACCTCTTCCTGTCAGAGTTTCCTCCAGTTGCCAAGTGCCTTTTGATGGTGTAGGAAACTGTACTCAATTTCTCTAAAGGAAATACCTAGACTTTTAAGGGTTATAATGGTCTGTCTGTCTTCCTTTGTTAAAAGAGTGTAGTAACACACTGCTTTTATACAGACAGAGGGGTTTGGAAGTAAGCAACAAAATCTGGGACACCTGTAGGAATTGTTAGCATTAACTTTCAAGGCTTAATTTACTTCCTCACTTTGTTAAACCATTACTTGTTTCTGGAAAAAGGCCTTTTTTATAACTCTGAAATGTTCATTTTAATTATTTTTTTTTTTTTATTTTTTTTTTAAGTTTACCACTTACCTTTTCAACATTTCAGGTTATTAACTGGTTAAATTTCAATAAAAATGGGGGAGTTGTAAAACTTTTGACCAGTAGTGTATATCTCTATTTATAATCAATATTTCTCTTCCTCCAGAGAATATATGTGGTGAGAACTGGCACCTGGTAGGAAACTCGTGTCTGAAGTTCATCACAGCCAAGGACTCGTACGACAACGCCAAGCTGACCTGTCGGGGTCACAACGCCGTCCTGGCCTCACTGACCAATCAGAAGATGGTGGATTTTGTCCTCAAGGAGCTGCAGATCATGAGCGTTCTGGTGAGCAAGGTCACTATAATTACAATATATTACAACATATATAGCAAGGTCACTATAGTTGCAGTATATTACAATATATGGTGCATTTGGAAAGTATTCAGACCCCTTGACTTTTTACACATTTTGCTACGTTACGGCCTTATTCTAAAATGTATTCGTTTTTTTTTTCTCTTCATCAATCTACACAAAATACCCCATAATGACAAACCAAAAACAGGTTTATAGAAATGTTTGCAAATTTATACAAATAAATAAAACTGAAATATCATATTTACATAAGTATTCAGACCCTTTACTCAAATCTTTGTTCAAGCACCTTTGGCAGCGATTACAGCCTCAAGTCTTCTTGGGTATAACGCTACAAGCTTGGCACATCTGTATTTGGGGAATTTCTCCCATTTCTCTCTGCAGATCCTCTCAAGCTCTGTCAGGTTGGTTGGGGAGCGTTGCTGCATAGCTATTTTCAGGTCTCTCCAAAGATGTTCGATCGGGTTCAAGTCCTGGCTCTGGCTGGGCCACTCAAGGACATTCAGAGACTTGTCCTGAAGCCACTCCTGTGTTGTCTTGGCTGTGTGCTTAGGGTCGTTGTCCTATTAGAAGGTGAACCTTCGCCCCAGTCTGAGGTCCTGAGTGCTCTGGAGCAGGTTTTCATCAAGGACCTCTCTGTACTTTTCTCCGTTCATCTTTGCCTTGATCCTGACTAGTCTCCCAGTCCCTGCAGCTGAAAAACATCCCCACAGCATGATGCTGCCACCACCATGCTTCACCGTAGGGATGGTGCCAGGTTTCCTCCAGATGCGACGCTTGACATTCAGGCCAAAGAGTCCAAAGAGTCCAATCTTGGTTTCATCAGACCAGAGAATTTTTCTTTCTCATGGTCTGAGAGTCTTTAGGTGCCTTTTGGCAAACTCCAAGTGGGCTGTCATGTGCCTTTTACTGAGGAGTGGCTTCCGTCTGGCCACTCTACCATAAAGGCCTGATTGGTGGAGTGCTGCAGAGATGGTTGTCCTTCTGGAAGGTTCTCCCATCTCAACAGAGGGACTCTGGAGCTCTGTCAGAGTGACCATCGGGTTCTTGGTCACCTCCCTGACCAAGGCCCTTCTCCCCCAATTGCTCAGTTTGGCCGGGCGTCCAGCTCTAGGAAGAGTCTTGGCGGTTCCAAACTTCTTCCATTTAAGAATGATGGAGGCCACTGTGTTCTTGGGAACCTTCAATGCTGCAGAAATGTTTTGGTACCCTTCCCCAGATCTGTGCCTCGACACAATCCTGTCTCAGACCTCTACGGACAATTCCTTCGACCTCATGACTTGGTTTTTGCGCTGACATGCACTGTCAACTGTGGGACCTTATATAGACAGGTGTGTGCCTTTCCAAATCATGTCCAATCAATTTAATCTACCACAAGTGGACTCCAATCAAATTGTAGAAACATCTCAAGGACGATCATTGGAAACAGGATGCACCTGAGCTCAATTTCAGGTCTCATAGCAAAGGGTCTGAATACTTATGTAAATAAGGTATTTCTGTTTTTTATTTGTAATAAATTTGCACATTTTCAAAAAATATGTTTTCGCTTCGTCATTATGGGGTATTGTGTGTAGATTGATGAAAAAATGTATATTCAATACATTTTAGAATAAGGCTGTAACGTAACACGTTGTGGAAAATGGGTTCTGAATACTTTCCGAAGGCTCTGTATGGCAAGGTCACTAAAGTTACAATATATACTGACCAAAAATAGAAATGCAACATGTAAGTGTTGGTCCCATGTTTCATGAGCTGAAATAAAAGATCCCAGAAATGTTCCATATGTAGAGAAAAAAGCTTATTTTTCTCAAAAGTGCACAAATTTGTTTACATCCCTGTTAGTGAACATTTGTCCTTTACCAAGATAATCCATCCACCTGACAGGGGTGGCATATCAAGAAGCTGATTAAAAAGCATGGTCATTACATAGGTCCACCTTGTGCTTGGGACAATAAAAGGCCACTGAAATGTGCAGTTTTGTCTCACAACACAATGCCACAGATGTCTCAAGTTTTGAGGGAGTGTGCAATTGCCATGCTGACTGAAAGAATGTCCACCAATTTCTCTACCATAAGCCGGCTCCAACTTCGTTTTAGAGAATTTGACAGTACGTCCAACCGGCCTCATAAGCGCAGACCACGTGTTAACACGCCAGCCCAGGACCTCCACATCCGGCTTCTTCACCTGTGGGACCGTCTGAGATCAGCCACCTGAAACAGCTGATGAAACTGAGGAGTATTTCTGTCTGTAATAGAGACCTTTTTTGGTTGGAAAACTCATTCTGAATCGCTGGGCCTGGCTCCCCAGTGGGTGGGCCTGGCTCCCCAGTGGGTGGGCCCATGCGCTCCCCAGTGGGTGGGCCTGGCTCCCCAGTGGGTGGGAGTGGGTGGACCCATGCGCTCCCCAGTGGGTGGACCCATGCGCTCCCCAGTGGGTGGGCCCATGCGCTCCCCAGTGGGTGTGCCCATGCTCTCCCCAGTGGGTGGGCCCATGCGCTCCCCAGTGGGTGGACCCATGCGCTCCCCAGTGGGTGGGCCCATGCGCTCCTCAGTGGGTGGGCCCATGCGCTCCCCAGTGGGTGGGCCCATGCGCTCCCCAGTGGGTGGGCCTGGCTCCCCAGTGGGTGGGCCCATGCGCTCCCCAGTGGGTGGGCCCATGCGCTCCTCAGTGGGTGGGCCCATGCGCTCCCAGAGGGTGGGCCCATGCGCTCCCAGAGGGTGGGCCCATGCGCTCCCCAGTGGGTGGGCCCATGCGCTCCCCAGTGGGTGGGCCCATGCGCTCCCCAGTGGGTGGGCCCATGCGCTCCAAGGCCAACTCATGACTGCACCCCTGCCAGTTCATGTGAAATCCATAGATTTGGGCCTAATTAATTTATTCAATTGACTGATTTCCTTATTAACTGTAACTCAGTAAAAATGTTGAAAGTGATTGCATGTTGAATTTATATTTTTGTTCAGTATATTACAACATACAGTGGCAAGAAAAAGTATGTGAACCCTTTGGAATTACCTGGATTTCTGCATAAATTGGTCATAAAATTTGATCTGATCTTCATCTAAGTCACAACAATAGACAAACGTAGTGTGCTTAAACTAATAACACACAAATTATTGTGTTTTTTTTGTCTATATTGACTACATCATTTAAACATTCACAGTGTAGGTTGGAAAAAGTATGTGAACCCCTAGGCTAATGACTTCTCCAAAAGCTAATTGGAGTCATGAGTCAGCTAACCTGGAGTCCATCAATGAGACGAGATTGGAGATGTTGGTTATAGTTGCTACTCTCCCTAGGAGTGGCCATCTTGCAAAGATGACTGCAAGAGCACAGGGCAGAATGCTCAATGAGGTTAAGAAGAATCCTAGAGTGGCAGCTAAAGACTTACAGAAATCTCTGGAACATGCTAACATCTCTGTTGACGAGTCTATGATACGTAAAACACTAAACAAGAATGGTGTTCATGGGAGGACACCACGGAAGAAGTCACTGCTGTCCAAAAAAAAAATATTGCTGCACATCTGAAGTTTGCAAAAGTGCATATGGATGTTCCACAGCGCTACTGGCAAAATATTCTGTGGACAGATGAAACTACAGTTGAGTTGTCTGGAAGGAACACACAACACTATGTGTGGAGAAAAAAAAGGCACAGTACACCAAAACCTCATCCCAACTGTAAAGTATGGGATGAGATGGCGCCGACAGAGATGGTCACCTCACTTCGAGTTCTTAGGAAACTATGCAGTTTTTTAAAATATATTATTTCTTACATTGTTACCCCAGGAAATCTTAAGTCTTATTACATACAGCCGGGAAGAACTATTGGATATAAGAGCAACGTCAACTCACCAACATTACAACCAGGAATACGACTTTCCCGAAGTGGATCCTCAGTTCGGAACACCACCCAGCAGGACAATGGATCTAATTCCAGTAGTCGACCCAAAACAATGGCGCCGCAGAAGGGGCAGACGGAGCGGTCTTCTGGTCAGGCTCCGTAGACGGGCACATCGCTCACCTTTCCCGAGCATACCACTCGCCAATGTCCAGTCTCTTGACAACAAGGTAGATGGAATTTGAGCAAGGTTTGCCTTCCAGAGAGACATCAGGGATTGTAACATTCTCTACGTCACAGAAACATGGCTCTCTCTGGATCTGTTGTCGGAATCGGTTCAGCCACCGGGCTCCTCCATGCATCGCGCCGACAGACATAAACACCTCTCTGGGAAGAGGAAGGGCGGGGATGTATGCTTCATGATTAACGACTCATGGTGTAATCATAACAACATACAGGAACTCAAGTCCTTATGCTCACCCGACCTAGAATTCCTTACAATAAATTGCCGGCCATTTTACCTTCCAAGAGAATTCTCGTAATTTATCGTCACAGCTGTGTACATTCCCCCTCAAGCAGACACCAAGATGGCCATCAAGGAACTTCACTAGACTCTATGCAAACTGGAAACCATATATCCTGAGGCTGCATTTATTGTAGCTGGGGATTTTAACAAAGCAAATTTGAGAACAAGGCTCCCTAAATTCTACCAGCATATTGATTGCACTATGCTCAGGGGGTAATACACTAGACCACTGCTACTCTAACTTCTGCGATGCATACAAAGCCCTCCCCCACACTCCCTTCGGCAAATCCAACCACGCCTCCATCTTGCTCCTACCGTCTTATAGGCAGAAACTCAAACATCATGTACCAGTGACTAGAACCATTCAACGCTGATCCAACCAATCGGAAGCCACGCTTCAACATTGTTTTGATCATGCGGACTGGAATATGTTCCGGTCAGCCTCAGAGAATAACGCTGACTTGGTGAGTGAATTTATAAGGAAGTGCATTGGAGATGTTGTACCCACTATGACTATTAAAACCTACCCTAACCGGACATTCGCGCAAAACTGAAAGAACCACCGCGGAAAGAGGTCTGAGAATATAAACAGTGTAGTTATTCCCTCCACAAGTGAAATACCAGACAAGTCACAATTCAACTGCTCAGACACAAGACATATTTTTATTTAACTAGGCAAGTCAGTTAAGAACAAATTCTTATTTATAATGACAGCCTAGGAACAGTGGGTTAACTGCCTTGTTCAGGGGCAGAACAACAGATTTGTACCTTATCAGCTCAGGGATTTGAACTTGCAACCTTTTGGTTACTAGTCCAACGCTCTAACCACTAGGCTACGCTGCCGCCCCAAGTTTCCAGACAAACTAAACACATTCTTTGCCCGCTTTGAGGATAACACAGTGCCACCGTCAGGGCCCGCTAACAAGGACTGCCCCCCTCCTTCTCCGCCATCACTAACTCAGAGAGACTGCTGTGAGACCCAATCACTGGCCACTTTAAAAAATGAAACACTAGTAATTTTATACAATGGCACTTTAATAATGTTTACATATCTTACATTACTCATATCACATGTAGAGTTGAAGTCGAAGGTTTACATACACTTAGGTTGGAGTCATTAAAACTCGTTTTTCAACCACTCCACAAATTTCTTGTTAACAAACTATAGTTTTGACAAGTCGGTTAGGACATCTACTTTGTGCATGACACAAGTCATTTTTCCAACAATTGTTTACAGACAGATTATTTCACTTATAATTCACTGTATCGCAATTCCAGTGGGTCAGAAGTTTACATACACTAAGTTGACTGTGCCTTTAAACAACTTGGAAAATTCCAGAAAATGATGTCATGGCTTTAGAAGCTTCTGATAGGCTAATTGACATAATTTGAGTCAATTAGAGGTGTACCTGTGGATGCATTTCAAGGCCTACCTTCAAACTCAGTGCCTCTTTGCTTGACATCATGGGAAAATCAAAAGAAATCAGCCAAGACCTCAGAAAAGAAATTGTAGACCTCCACAAGTCTGGTTCATTCTTGGGAGCAACTTCCAAATGCCTGAAGGTACCATGTTCATCTGTACAAACAATAGTACGCAAGTATAAACAGCATGGGACCATGCAGCCGTCATACCGCTCAGGAAGGAGATGCGTTCTGTCTCCTAGAGATGAACATACTTTGGTGCGAAAAGTGCAAATCAATCCCAGAACGACAGCAAAAGACCTTGTGAAGATGCTGGAGGAAACATGTACAAAAGTGTCTATATCCACAGTAAAACGAGTCCAATATCGACATAACCTGAAAGGCCGCTCAGCAAGGAAGAAGCCACTGCTCCAAAACCGCCATAAAAAAGCCAGACTACGGTTTGTAACTGCACATGGGAACAAAGATCGTAATTTTTGGAGAAATGTCCTCTGGTCTAATGAAACAAAAATATAACTGTTTGGTCGTAATGACCATCATTATGTTTGGAGGAAAAAGGGGGAGGCTTGCAAGCTGAAGAACACCATCCCAACCATGAAGCCCGGGGGTGGCAGCATCATGTTGTGGGGGTGATTTGCTGCAGGAGGGACTGGTGCACGTCACAAAATAGATGGCATCATAAGGTAGGAAAATTATGTGGATATATTGAATCTCAAGACATCAGTCAGGAAGTTAAAGATTTGTCGCAAATGGGTCTTCCAAATGGACAATGACCCCAAGCACACTTCCAACGTTGTGGCAAAATGGCTTAAGGACAACAAAGTCAAGGTATTGGAGTGGCCATCACAAAGCCCTGACCTCAATCCTATAGAACATTTGTGGGCAGAACTGAAAAAGCTTGTGCCAGCAAGGAGGCCTGCAAACCTGACTCAGTTACACCAGCTCTGTCAGGAGGAATGGGCCAAAATTCACCCAACTTATTGTGGGAAGCTTGTGGAAGGCTTCCTGAAAAGTTTGACCCAAGTTAAACAATTTAAAGGCAATGCTACCAAAATACTAATTGAGTGTATGTAAACTTCTGACCCACTGGGAATGTGATGAAAAAAAATAAAAGCTGAAATAAATCATTCTCTCTACTATTATTCTGACATTTCACATTCTTAAAATAAAGTGGTAATCCTAACTGACCTAAACAGGGAATTTTTACTGGGATTAAATGTCAGGAATTGTGAAAAACTGAGTTTAAATGTATTTGGCTAAGGTGTATGTAAACTTCCCACTTCAACTGTATA
>NC_042981.1:1095088-1100088 GCF_901001165.1 Salmo trutta
CTCTCTCTCTGTCTCTCTCTGTCTCTCTCTGATGGAGTGGTACACTATGAACAGCTGCCCACGTAAGACCTCTCTCTGTCTCTCTCTGTTCTCTCTCTGTCTCTCTCTGACTCTCTATGTCTCTGTCTCTCTCTGTCCCTCTCTCTCTCTGTCTCTCTCTGTCTCTCTGTCTCTCTGTTCTCTCTCTGTCTCTCTCTGATGGAGTGGTACACTATGAACAGCTGTCCACGTAAGACCTCTCTCTGTCTGTCTCTCTCTGTCTCTGTCTCTCTCTGTCTCTGTCGGTCTGTCTCGGTCTCTCTCGGTCTCTCTCTGTCTCTCTCTCTCTCTGTCTCTCTCTGATGGAGTGGTACACTATGAACTGTCCACGTAAGACCACTGGCTGCATTCCTCTATTCTCTGTCTGTCAATTGAAAGGGTTTATTACTCTAATTCAAATCAAATCACATTTTATTAGTTCAATGCGCAGAATACAACAGGTGTAGACCTCACAGTGAAATGCTGAATACAACAGGTGTAGTAGACCTCACAGTGAAATGCTGAATACAACAGGTGTAGTAGACCTCACAGTGAAATGCTGAATACAACAGGTGTAGTAGACCTCACAGTGAAATGCTGAATACAACAGGTGTAGGTAGACCTCACAGTGAAATGCTGAATACAACAGGTGTAGACCTCACAGTGAAATGCTGAATACAACAGGTGTAGTAGACCTCACAGTGAAATGCTGAATACAACAGGTGTAGTAGACCTCACAGTGAAATGCTGAATACAACAGGTGTAGTAGACCTCACAGTGAAATGCTGAATACAACAGGTGTAGACCTCATAGTGAAATGCTGAATACAACAGGTGTAGACCTCACAGTGAAATGCTGAATACAACAGGTGTTGTAGACCTTACAGTGAAATGCTGAATACTACAGGTGTAGACCTCACAGTGAAATGCTGAATACAACAGGTGTAGTAGACCTCACAGTGAAATGCTGAATACAACAGGTGTAGTAGACCTTACAGTGAAATGCTGAATACAACAGGTGTAGTAGACCTTACAGTGAAATGCTGAATACAACAGGTGTAGTAGACCTTACAGTGAAATGCTGAATACAACAGGTGTAGTAGACCTCACAGTGAAATGCTGAATACAACAGGTGTAGTAGACCTCACAGTGAAATGCTGAATACAACAGGTGTAGTAGACCTTACAGTGAAATGCTGAATACAACAGGTGTAGTAGACCTTACAGTGAAATGCTGAATACAACAGGTGTAGTAGACCTCACAGTGAAATGCTGAATACAACAGGTGTAGTAGACCTTACAGTGAAATGCTGAATACAACAGGTGTAGTAGACCTTAACAGTGAAATGCTGAATACAACAGGTGTAGTAGACCTCACAGTGAAATGCTGAATACAACAGGTGTAGTAGACCTCACAGTGAAATGCTGAATACAACAGGTGTAGACCTCACAGTGAAATGCTGAATACAACAGGTGTAGTAGACCTTACAGTGAAATGCTGAATACAACAGGTGTAGTAGACCTCACAGTGAAATGCTGAATACAACAGGTGTAGTAGACCTTACAGTGAAATGCTGAATACAACAGGTGTAGTAGACCTCACAGTGAAATGCTGAATACAACAGGTGTAGTAGACCTTACAGTGAAATGCTGAATACAACAGGTGTAGTAGACCTCACAGTGAAATGCTGAATACAACAGGTGTAGTAGACCTTACAGTGAAATGCTGAATACAACAGGTGTAGTAGACCTCACAGTGAAATGCTGAATACAACAGGTGTAGTAGACCTTACAGTGAAATGCTGAATACAACAGGTGTAGTAGACCTCACAGTGAAATGCTGAATACAACAGGTGTAGTAGACCTCACAGTGAAATGCTGAATACAACAGGTGTAGTAGACCTCACAGTGAAATGCTGAATACAACAGGTGTAGTAGACCTTACAGTGAAATGCTGAATACAACAGGTGTAGTAGACCTCACAGTGAAATGCTGAATACAACAGGTGTGGTAGACCTCACAGTGAAATGCTGAATACAACAGGTGTAGTAGACCTCACAGTGAAATGCTGAATACAACAGGTGTTGTAGACCTTACAGTGAAATGCTGAATACAACAGGTGTAGTAGACCTCACAGTGAAATGCTGAATACAACAGGTGTAGTAGACCTCACAGTGAAATGCTGAATACAACAGGTGTAGTAGACCTCACAGTGACATGCTGAATACGACAGGTGTAGTAGACCTTACAGTGAAATGCTGAATACAACTGGTGTAGTAGACCTTACAGTGAAATGCTGAATACAACAGGTGTAGTAGACCTTACAGTGAAATGCTGAATACAACAGGTGTAGTAGACCTCACAGTGACATGCTGAATACGACAGGTGTAGACCTCATAGTGAAATGCTGAATACAACAGGTGTAGACCTCACAGTGAAATGCTGAATACAACAGGTGTAGTAGACCTCACAGTGAAATGCTGAATACAACAGGTGTAGTAGACCTCACAGTGAAATGCTGAATACAACAGGTGTAGTAGACCTCACAGTGAAATGCTGAATACAACAGGTGTAGTAGACCTTACAGTGAAATGCTGAATACAACAGGTGTAGTAGACCTCACAGTGAAATGCTGAATACAACAGGTGTAGTAGACCTCACAGTGAAATGCTGAATACAACAGGTGTAGTAGACCTCACAGTGACATGCTGAATATGACAGGTGTAGTAGACCTTACAGTGAAATGCTGAATACAACAGGTGTAGTAGACCTTACAGTGAAATGCTGAATACAACAGGTGTAGTAGACCTCACAGTGAAATGCTGAGTACAACAGGTGTAGTAGACCTCACAGTGAAATGCTGAATACAACAGGTGTAGGTAGACCTCACAGTGAAATGCTGAATACAACAGGTGTAGTAGACCTTACAGTGAAATGCTGAATACAACAGGTGTAGACCTCACAGTGAAATGCTGAATACAACAGGTGTAGTAGACCTCACAGTGAAATGCTGAATACAACAGGTGTAGTAGACCTTACAGTGAAATGCTGAATACAACAGGTGTAGTAGACCTCACAGTGAAATGCTGAATACAACAGGTGTAGTAGACCTCACAGTGAAATGCTGAATACAACAGGTGTAGACTTCACAGTGAAATGCTGAATACAACAGGTGTAGTAGACCTCACAGTGAAATGCTGAATACAACAGGTGTAGTAGACCTCACAGTGAAATGCTGAATACAACAGGTGTAGTAGACCTCACAGTGAAATGCTGAATACAACAGGTGTAGACCTCACAGTGAAATGCTGAATACAACAGGTGTAGTAGACCTCACAGTGAAATGCTGAATACAACAGGTGTAGTAGACCTCACAGTGAAATGCTGAATACAACAGTTGTAGTAGACCTTACAGTGACATGCTGAATACAACAGGTGTAGACCTAACAGTGAAATGCTGAATACAACAGGTGTTGTAGACCTTACAGTGAAATGCTGAATACTACAGGTGTAGACCTCACAGTGAAATGCTGAATACAACAGGTGTTGTAGACCTCACAGTGAAATGCTGAATACAACAGGTGTTGTAGACCTCACAGTGAAATGCTGAATACAACAGGTGTAGTAGACCTCACAGTGAAATGCTGAATACAACAGGTGTAGTAGACCTCACAGTGAAATGCTGAATACAACAGGTGTTGTAGACCTCACAGTGAAATGCTGAATACAACAGGTGTAGTAGACCTTACAGTGAAATGCTGAATTCTACAGGTGTAGTAGACCTTAACAGTGAAATGCTGAATACAACAGGTGTAGTAGACCTCACAGTGAAATGCTGAATACAACAGGTGTAGTAGACCTCACAGTGAAATGCTGAATACAACAGGTGTAGACCTCACAGTGAAATGCTGAATACAACAGGTGTAGTAGACCTTACAGTGAAATGCTGAATACAACAGGTGTGGTAGACCTCACAGTGAAATGCTGAATACAACAGGTGTAGTAGACCTCACAGTGAAATGCTGAATACAACAGGTGTAGTAGACCTTACAGTGAAATGCTGAATACAACAGGTGTAGTAGACCTTACAGTGAAATGCTGAATACAACAGGTGTAGACCTCACAGTGAAATGCTGAATACAACAGGTGTAGTAGACCTCACAGTGAAATGCTGAATACAACAGGTGTAGTAGACCTCACAGTGAAATGCTGAATACCACAGGTGTAGACCTCACAGTGAAATGCTGAATACAACAGGTGTAGTAGACCTCACAGTGAAATGCTGAATACAACAGGTGTAGTAGACCTCACAGTGAAATGCTGAATACGACAGGTGTAGTAGACCTTACAGTGAAATGCAGAATACAACAGGTGTAGACCTCACAGTGAAATGCTGAATACAACAGGTGTAGTAGACCTCACAGTGAAATGCTGAATACAACAGGTGTAGACCTCACAGTGAAATGCTGAATACAACAGGTGTAGTAGAGCTTACAGTGAAATGCTGAATACAACAGGTGTAGTAGACCTTACAGTGAAATGCTGAATACAACAGGTGTAGTAGACCTTACAGTGAAATGCTGAATACAATAGGTGTAGACCTCACAGTGAAATTCTATATATATATATTTAGTAGTCAATGTGGAGGCTATATACAGGGGGTACCGGTACAGAGTCAATGTGGAGGCTATATGCAGGGTGTACCGGTACAGAGTCAATGTGGAGGCTATATACAGGGGGTACCGGTACAGAGTCAATGTGGAGGCTATATACAGGGGGTACCGGTACATAGTCAATGTGGAGGCTATATACAGGGGGTACCGGTACAGAGTCAATGTGGAGGCTATATACAGGGGGTACCGGTACATAGTCAATGTGGAGGCTATATTCAGGGGGTACCAGTACAGAGTCAATGTGGAGGCTATATACAGGGGGTACCGGTACAGAGTCAATGTGGAGGCTATATACAGGGGGTACCGGTACA
>NC_042981.1:1105088-1128267 GCF_901001165.1 Salmo trutta
TTGTTATACTATTGTGATAATGTTGTTATACGAATGTGATAATGTTGATATATTAATGTAACACTGTTGTTATACTAATGTGATAATGTTGTTATACCAATGTGATAATGATGTTATATTAATGTGATAATGTTGATATGTTATTGCAATAATGTATTACACTGTGTCAGTTGTTATATCAATGTGATAATGTTATATTAATGTGATGTTGTTATACTAATGTGATAATGTTGATATATTTATGTGATCATGTTGATATATTAATTTGATGATGTTGATATATCAATGTGATAATGTTGTTTTGCAGCTTGTAAGTTGTTATATTAATGTAATAATGTTGTTATGTTAATGTGATAATGGTGTTATGTTAATGTGACAATGTTGTTATACTAATGTAATAATGTTGATATATTTATGTGATAATGTTGATATGTCAATGCAATAATGTCATAGCACACCATGTCAGTTGTTATGCGAATGTGATAATGTTGTTATATTAATGTGATAATGTTATATTAATCTGATAATGCTGAAATACTAATGTGATCATGTTGATATGTGATAATGTTCTATTACAGCGTGTCAGTTATACTAAAATAAAAATGTTGTTATATTTATATGATAATGTTGCAATATAAATGGGGTAATGCTATATTAATGTTATAATGTTGTTATACTAATGTGATAATGTTATATTAATGTGATAATGTTGTTGTACTAATGTGATCATGTTGATTGATTAATGTGATAATGTTGATATATTAATTTGATAATGTTATATTAATGTAATAATGTTGACATACCAATGTGATAATGTTGATATATTAATGTGATAATGTGGTTATATTAATGTGATAATGGTGTTATATTAATATAATAATGTTGCTATAATACGGTGATAATGTTGTTATATTAATGCGGTAATGTTGTATTACAGTTTGCCAGTTATACCAATGCAATAATGTTGCTATATCAATGTGATAATGATGTTATATTAATATGATAATGTAATATTCATGTATTAATGTTGTATTACAATGTGTCAGCTGTTATACTAATGTGATAATGTTGATATATTCATTTGATAATGTTGATATCGTAATTTGATAATGGTGTTATAGCAACGTGATAATGCTTTTATACCAATGTGATAATGTTATATTAATGTGATAATGCCGATATGTCAATGTGATAGTGTCGATATGGTGATGTGATAATGTTGCATTACAGCATGTCAGTTGTAATACCAATGCAATAATGGTGTTATATTTATCCGATAATGTTGTTTCAATGGGGTAATGTTATATTAATGTGATAATGTCTGTATACCAATGTGATAATGTTATATTAATGTGATAATGTTCTTATACAAATGTTATATTGTTGGTATACTAATGTGATAATGCTGATTTGTTAATGTGATAATATTGTATTACATCGTGTCAGTTGTTATCCTAATGTGATAATGCTGATTAATGTGATAATGCTGTTATATTAATGTGATAATGTTGAATTACAGCGTGTCAGTTGTTATACTAATGTGATATGTTGCTATACTAATGCAATAATGATGTTATACTAATGTGATAATGTTGTCATATTAATGTGATAATGTTATATTCATGTGATAATGTTATATTCATGTGGTAATGTTATACCAATGTGATAATGTTGATATATTAATGTGATAATGGTGTTATATTAATTTGATAATGTTGATATATTAATGTGATAATGTTGATATATTAATGTGATAATGTTGTTATATTAATGTGATAATGTTGATATATTAATGTGATAATGTTGATATATTAATGTGATAATGTTGTTATATTAATGTGATAATGTTGTTATATTAATGTGATAATGTTGTATTACAGCGTGTAAGTGTAACGGCCATGCCAGTGTGTGTAACACTAACAACGGGAAGTGTTTCTGCACCACCAAGGGCATCAAAGGAGACCGCTGTCACCTGTAAGTACACTACAGTACACTACATAGTTAATACATACATATTACATACTTATTCTACAATTCAGACTGCTGTCATCTGTAACCGGGCTCCACGCTGAACTTTTTTTACAAGGAGCATGTTTGCGCCTAACTTGAAAAATGTATGCTCACACGAGGAAATTTAGGAGCACCATGAAAAATACGAGGTAATAAAGCTAGAATTAGAAAATTTTCTTACTTCACTGGTGCTCATAAATATATTCCAGGTTGAACATCCAAATATTTAGGTACACATGCAAGTAAAATGGTTGTACTGTAGAGCCCTGCATGGTAGCCCTGTGTAAGTAGATGTACTGTTCATCTTGTTGATTGGGACGTTAAAGCCCGTCTCTCACCTCCATTTTATAGATGTACTGTTCATCTTGTCTCTAACCTCCGTTTCTTTCTCTTTTCTCTCACTTCATCCTCTCTTTTCTCTCAGGTGTGAGGTGGAGAACCGTTACCAAGGCAACCCTCTGAAAGGAACATGTTACTGTAAGTGGAACACCACGCTGAGGCTGAGTCCTTCAGAGTAGAACACCACGCTGAGGCTGAGTCCTTTAGAGTAGAACATCACGCTGAGGCTGAGTCCTACAGAGTAGAACATCACGCTGAGGCTGAGTCCTACAGAGTAGAACATCACACTGCGGCTGAGTCCTTCAGAGTAGAACATCACACTGAGGCTGAGTCCTTCAGAGTAGAACATCACGCTGAGGCTGAGTCCTTCAGAGTAGAACATCACGCTGAGTCCTTCAGAGTAGAACATCACGCTGAGGCTGAGTCCTTCAGAGTAGAACATCACACTGAGGCTGAGTCCTTCAGAGTAGAACATCACGCTGAGACTGAGTCCTACAGAGTAGAACACCACACTGAGGCTGAGTCCTTCAGAGTAGAACATCACGCTGAGGCTGAGTCCTACAGAGTAGAACATCACGCTGAGGCTGAGTCCTTCAGAGTAGAACACCACACTCAGTCCTTCAGAGTAGAACATCACGCTGAGGCTGAGTCCTTCAGAGTAGAACATCACGCTGAGGCTGAGTCCTACAGAGTAGAACACCACGCTGAGGCTGAGTCCTTCAGAGTAGAACATCACGCTGAGGCTGAGTCCTTCAGAGTAGAACATCACGCTGAGGCTGAGTCCTTCAGAGTAGAACATCACGCTGAGGCTGAGTCCTTCAGAGTAGAACATCACGCTGAGTCCTTCAGAGTAGAACATCACGCTGAGGCTGAGTCCTTCAGAGTAGAACATCACACTGAGGCTGAGTCCTTCAGAGTAGAACATCACGCTGAGGCTGAGTCCTACAGAGTAGAACACCACACTGAGGCTGAGTCCTTCAGAGTAGAACATCACGCTGAGGCTGAGTCCTACAGAGTAGAACATCACGCTGAGGCTGAGTCCTTCAGAGTAGAACACCACACTCAGTCCTTCAGAGTAGAACATCACGCTGAGGCTGAGTCCTTCAGAGTAGAACATCACGCTGAGGCTGAGTCCTACAGAGTAGAACACCACGCTGAGGCTGAGTCCTTCAGAGTAGAACATCACGCTGAGGCTGAGTCCTTCAGAGTAGAACATCACGCTGAGGCTGAGTCCTTCAGAATAGAACACCACGCTGAGGCTGAGTCCTTCAGAGTAGAACACCACACTCAGTCCTTCAGAGTAGAACATCGCACTGAGGCTGAGTCCTACAGAGTAGAACATCGCTCTGAGGCTGAGTCCTTCAGAGTAGAACACCACGCTGAGGCTGAGTCCTTCAGAGCAGAACATCACACTGAGGCTGAGTCCTTCAGAGTAGAACATCGCTCTGAGGCTGAGTCCTTCAGAGCAGAACATCGCTCTGAGGCTGAGTCCTTCAGAGTAGAACATCACGCTGAGGCTGAGTCCTTCAGAATAGAACACCACGCTGAGGCTGAGTCCTTCAGAGTAGAACACCACACTCAGTCCTTCAGAGTAGAACATCGCACTGAGGCTGAGTCCTACAGAGTAGAACATCGCTCTGAGGCTGAGTCCTTCAGAGTAGAACACCACGCTGAGGCTGAGTCCTTCAGAGCAGAACATCACACTGAGGCTGAGTCCTTCAGAGTAGAACATCACACTGAGTCCTTCATAGTAGAACATCACACTGAGTCCTTCAGGGTAGAACATCACACTGAGGCTGAGTCCTTCAGAGTAGAACATCACACTGAGTCCTTCAGAGTAGAACATCACACTGAGTCCTTCAGAGTAGAACATCACACTGAGGCTGAGTCCTTCAGAGTAGAATATCACGCTGAGGCTGAGTCCTTCAGAGTAGAACATCGCTCTGAGGCTGAGTCCTTCAGAGTAGAACATCGCTCTGAGGCTGAGTCCTTCAGAGTAGAACATCGCTCTGAGGCTGAGTACTTCAGGGTAGAACATCACGCTGAGGCTGAGTCCTTCAGAGTAGAACATCACGCTGAGTCCTTCAGAGTAGAACACCACACTGAGGCTGAGTCCTTCAGAGTAGAACATCACGCTGAGGCTGAGTCCTTCAGAGTAGAACATCACACTGAGGCTGAGTCCTTCAGAGTAGAACATCGCTCTGATGCTGAGTCCTTCAGAGTAGAACATCACGCTGAGTCCTTCAGAGTAGAACATCACACTGAGGCTGAGTCCTTCAGAGTAGAACACCACACTGAGGCTGAGTCCTACAGAGCAGAACATCACACTGAGGCTGAGTCCTTCAGAGTAGAACATCACACTGAGGCTGAGTCCTTCAGAGTAGAACATCACACTGAGGCTGAGTCCTTCAGAGTAGAACATCACGCTGAGGCTGGGTCCTTCAGAGTAGAACATCACGCTGAGTCCTTCAGAGTAGAACATCACGCTGAGGCTGAGTCCTTCAGAGTAGAACATCACGCTGAGTCCTTCAGAGTAGAACATCACACTGAGGCTGAGTCCTTCAGAGTAGAACATCACACTGAGGCTGAGTCCTTCAGAGTAGAACATCACACTGAGGCTGAGTCCTTCAGAGTAGAACATCACGCTGAGGCTGAGTCCTTCAGAGTAGAACATCACTCTGAGGCTGAGTCCTACAGAGTAGAACATCGCTCTGAAGCTGAGTCCTTCAGAGTAGAACATCACTCTGAGGCTGAGTCCTACAGAGTAGAACATCGCTCTGAGTCATTCAGAGTAGAACATCACGCTGAGTCCTTCAGAGTAGAACATCACACTGAGTCCTTCATAGTAGAACATCCCACTGAGGCTGAGTCCTTCAGAGTAGAACATCACGCTGAGTCCTTCAGAGTAGAACATCACGCTGAGGATGAGTCCTAAATGACACCCTATCCCCTATATAGTGCACTACTTTTGATCAGAGCCCTATGAGCCCTCTGGTTAAAAGTAGTGGACTATATAGGGGAGCGGGTGCCATTTGGTTCTCAGGAGAAGATACGTTTTTTTTATTCCTGTCATCATGAATGCCGTCTTTGTTCAGCTGAATGATACTGCATTTACTGTAGAGCCCTGTTAGGATCAACGTGACCAAGTTGTTAAGCCTTGTTCACATTGGCAGTTTGAAGTGACTCAAATCCAAGTTTTGGCATATCTGATTCATCTTTTCTTTTTTTTTTTTCAGTCTGATATTTCAAGCCACATATTCAAACCACTTCCGTATTTGGTTTAAAATCAGATACAAATCTGATTCCTGACCATGTGACTTGTGTCTGAACGGTCAAATCTGATTTATTTTGCCTTCAAGTGGTTATTTGGCATATATTGTTGGTTGCTAGTTATTCTGTTGACAGTTTTGACCAGAACATGTGGAAGCTAACTAGCTTGTTATTTATTAACTAAATGAGTGAAAGTGCTATGAAGGTAAACAGCTAGCTAGTTGACTGCTATGGCTAGCCATAAAGGACTCGTTTGGAAAGTTCTATTATCCCGCCTGGCTTTAAAAGTGTTCTTTACACTATGATTTTGAACATTCAAAGCAACTGGGGGGAAAAGTCCATTGCGTTATTTTCGTCACCTTAGCTTGTTACATAACCTCTGAGTGAAAGGAATCACGAGCACCACCAACCAATCACAACCTACAACACTGCTCACACACCCGTCATTACTATGACAACGAGCGTAACCATGTCAGCGAATGACTGCTGTCTGAACACACACACAGATACGTCTGATTCGGTCACATCTCAACGGGCTGTTTGGAAAGTCAGTATTGATCTGAGCATTAAGCCCTGCACTGTGAATAAGGCTTTAGTGAGACGAGAATAGAATAGAAGAGAGAGATGGATAGTAGAGAGAGATGGGTAGACGAGAGAGATGGGTAGACGAGAGAGATGGGTAGACGAGAGAGATAGAGAGACGGGTAGACGTGAGAGATGGGTAGACGAGAGAGATGGGTAGACGAGAGAGATGGGTAGACGAGAGAGACGGGTAGACGAGAGAGATAGAGAGACGGGTAGACGAGAGAGATAGAGAGACGGGTAGACGTGAGAGATGGGTAGACGTGAGAGACGAGAGAGACGGGTAGACGAGAGAGACGAGAGAGACGGGTAGACGAGAGAGACGGGTAGACGAGAGAGATAGAGAGATGGGTAGACGAGAGAGATGGGTAGACGAGAGAGATGGGTAGACGAGAGAGATGGGTAGACGAGAGAGATGGGTAGACGAGAGAGACGGGTAGACGAGAGAGATAGAGAGACGGGTAGATGAGAGAGATGGGTAGACGAGAGAGATGGGTAGACGAGAGAGATGGGTAGACGAGAGAGATAGAGAGACGGGTAGATGAGAGAGACGGGTAGACGAGAGAGATGGGTAGACGAGAGAGACGGGTAGACGAGAGAGATAGAGAGACGGGTAGACGAGAGAGATGGGTAGACGAGAGAGATGGGTAGACGAGAGAGATAGAGAGACGGGTAGACGAGAGAGATGGGTAGACGAGAGAGATGGGTAGACGAGAGAGATGGGTAGACGAGAGAGATAGAGAGATGGGTAGACGAGAGAGATAGAGAGATGGGTAGACGAGAGAGATGGGTAGACGAGAGAGATAGAGAGATGGGTAGACGAGAGAGACAGATAAAAGTGAAGAGATGCAGTGTCTTCAGAAAGTATTCATACCCCTTGCCTTATTACACATTTTGTTGTGTTACAGCCTCAATTCAAAATGGATTACATAGATTTTTGCCAATTTATTGAAAATTAAATCCAGAACTATCTCATTTACATAAGTGTTCATACCCCGAGTGAACTCCTTACAGAAGAACCTTTGGCAGCAATTACAGCTGTGAGTCTTTCTGGGTACGTCTCTAAGAGCTTTCCACACATGGATTGTGCAACATTTGCCCATTATTCTTTAAAAAAGTATTCAAGTTCTGTCAAATTGGTTGTTGATCATTATGGTCTTGCCATAGATTTTCTTTTATTATAATTCCCCCCCCCTTTTTCTCCCCAATTTCGACCTTCACTGCAACTCCCCAACGGGCTGTGGAAGCGAAGGTCGAGTCATGTGTCCTCCGAAACATGACCCGCCAAATCGCACTTCTTAACACCCGCCCACTTAACCCGGAAGCCAGCCACACCGATGATGTCAGAGGAAACAACGCTCAACTGACGACCGAGGTCAGCCTGCAGGGGCCCGGCCCGCCACAGGGAGTCGCTAGAGCGTGATGAGCCAAATACAGACCCCCCCTCCCCCCCGGCCAAACCCTCCCGAACCCGGACGACGCTGGGCCAATTGTGTGCCACCCATTGGGACTCCCGGTTACGGGATTGAAACCCAGGCTGTAGTAACACTGCGATGTGGTGTATTAGACCGCTGCACCACTCAGCTTGCCATATATTTTCAAGTTGATTTAAGTAAACACGGTAACTCGTCCACTCAAGACCATTCCAGTGTATATCTGGCCTTGTGTTTTAGGTTATTGTCCTGCTGAAAGGTGAATTCATCTCTCAGTGTCTGGTGGAAAGCAGACTGAACCAGGTTCTCCTCTAGGATTTTGTCTGTGCTTAGCTCCGTTCTGTTTATTTTTATCCTGAAAAACTCCCCAGTCCTTAAAGATGACAAGCATACCCATAACATGATGCAGCAGTCACTATGCCTGAAAATATGGAGAGTGGTACTCAGTAATGTGTTGTATTGGATTTGCCCCAAACATAACACTTTTGTATTCAGGACAAGTGAATTGCTTCGCTATATTTTTTTGCAGTATTACTTTAATGCCTTATTGCAAACAGGATGCATGTTTTGGAATATTTGTATTCTGTACAGTCTTCCTTCTTTTCACTCTGTCATTTAGGTTAGTATTGTGGAGTAACTACAATGTTGTTGATCCATCCTCAGTTTTCTCCTATCCTGATACCTACTGTGCTTCGGTCTGTTGTTTCCAAAGTTTTACTATATTTATTAAAATGTTGTGTTTGTGTCAACACCTGCTACCAACTAGCCAGCTAGCTAGTGTTGCAATGGAGCCCGGAATAACTAACAAACTTTTCCAGCGCTGTAGAAGGTGTGTTTATTACGCTCTTGTCCGGGACGATATTGACAATCCGGAGTTCCAATCTAGCTATAGTTTGCCAGCGGAGGATTATAAGGAATGAGGTGGCTATGCTTAGTAAGCAAATCTCAATTCTACTCAAATTTATGGGGAAAACGCAAGCTGGACCTGTCTCATTCTCAACTCCTATGGCAAGACGCTGCTCGGGCCTGATTGATGTTTCTCCGCCTTGTCATCTGTCCCTATCTGAATGGCCTGTGTTACCTGGAACTAGTTCCCCATCTGTCCCTATCTGAATGGCCTGTGTTACCTGGAACTAGTACCCCATCTGTCCCTATCTGAATGGCCTGTGTTACCTGGAACTAGTTCCCCATCTGTCCCTATCTGAATGGCCTGTGTTACCTGGAACTAGTTCCCCATCTGTCCCTATCTGAATGGTCTGTGTTACCTGGAACTAGTTCCCCATCTGTCCCTATCTGAATGGCATGTGTTACCTGGAACTAGTTCCCCATCTGTCCCTATCTGAATGGCCTGTGTTACCTGGAACTAGTTCCCCATCTGTCCCTATCTGAATGGCCTGTGTTACCTGGAACTAGTTCCCTATCTGTCCCTATCTGAATGGCCTGTGTTACCTGGAACTAGGTCCCCATCTGTCCCTATCTGAATGGTCTGTGTTACCTGGAACTAGTTCCCCATCTGTCCCTATCTGAATGGCATTTGTTACCTGGAACTAGATCCCCATCTGTCCCTATCTGAATGGCCTGTGTTACCTGGAACTAGTTCCCCATCTGTCCCTATCTGAATGGTCTGTGTTACCTGGAACTAGTTCCCCATCTGTCCCTATCTGAATGACATGTGTTACCTGGAACTAGTTCCCCATCTGTCCCTATCTGAATGGCCTGTGTTACCTGGAACTAGGTCCCCATCTGTCCCTATCTGAATGGTCTGTGTTACCTGGAACTAGTTCCCCATCTGTCCCTATCTGAATGGCATGTGTTACCTGGAACTAGTTCCCCATCTGTCCCTATCTGAATGGCCTGTGCTACCTGGAACTAGTTCCCTATCTGTCCCTATCTGAATGGCCTGTGTTACCTGGAACTAGGTCCCCATCTGTCCCTATCTGAATGGTCTGTGTTACCTGGAACTAGTTCCCCATCTGTCCCTATCTGAATGGCATGTGTTACCTGGAACTAGTTCCCCATCTGTCCCTATCTGAATGGCCTGTGTTACCTGGAACTAGTTCCCCATCTGTCCCTATCTGAATGGTCTGTGTTACCTGGAACTAGTTCCCCATCTGTCCCTATCTGAATGGCATGTGTTACCTGGAACTAGTTCCCCATCTGTCCCTATCTGAATGGCCTGTGTTACCTGGAACTAGTTCCCTATCTGTCCCTATCTGAATGGCCTGTGTTACCTGGAACTAGGTCCCCATCTGTCCCTATCTGAATGGTCTGTGTTACCTGGAACTAGTTCCCCATCTGTCCCTATCTGAATGGCATGTGTTACCTGGAACTAGTTCCCCATCTGTCCCTATCTGAATGGCCTGTGTTACCTGGAACTAGTTCCCCATCTGTCCCTATCTGAATGGTCTGTGTTACCTGGAACTAGTTCCCCATCTGTCCCTATCTGAATGGCATGTGTTACCTGGAACTAGTTCCCCATCTGTCCCTATCTGAATGGCCTGTGTTACCTGGAACTAGTTCCCTATCTGTCCCTATCTGAATGGCCTGTGTTACCTGGAACTAGGTCCCCATCTGTCCCTATCTGAATGGTCTGTGTTACCTGGAACTAGTTCCCCATCTGTCCCTATCTGAATGGCATGTGTTACCTGGAACTAGTTCCCCATCTGTCCCTATCTGAATGGCCTGTGTTACCTGGAACTAGTTCCCCATCTGTCCCTATCTGAATGGTCTGTGTTACCTGGAACTAGTTCCCCATCTGTCCCTATCTGAATGGCATGTGTTACCTGGAACTAGTTCCCCATCTGTCCCTATCTGAATGGCCTGTGTTACCTGGAACTAGTTCCCCATCTGTCCCTATCTGAATGGCCTGTGTTACCTGGAACTAGTTCCCTATCGGTCCCTATCTGAATGGCCTGTGTTACCTGGAACTAGGTCCCCATCTGTCCCTATCTGAATGGTCTGTGTTACCTGGAACTAGTTCCCCATCTGTCCCTATCTGAATGGCATGTGTTACCTGGAACTAGTTCCCCATCTGTCCCTATCTGAATGGCCTGTGCTTCCTGGAACTAGTTCCTCATCTGTCCCTATCTGAATGGCCTGTGCTTCCTGGAACTAGTTCCCCATCTGTCCCTATCTGAATGGCCTGTGTTACCTGGAACTAGTTCCCCATCTGTCCCTATCTGAATGGCATGTGTTACCTGGAACTAGTTCCCCATCTGTCCCTATCTGAATGGCCTGTGCTTCCTGGAACTAGTTCCTCATCTGTCCCTATCTGAATGGCCTGTGCTTCCTGGAACTAGTTCCCCATCTGTCCCTATCTGAATGGCCTGTGTTACCTGGAACTAGTTCCCCATCTGTCCCTATCTGAATGGCATGTGTTACCTGGAACTAGTTCCCCATCTGTCCCTATCTGAATGGCCTGTGTTACCTGGAACTAGTTCCCCATCTGTCCCTATCTGAATGGCCTGTGCTTCCTGGAACTTGCCTGTCAAGGAAGTTGTCTCCATCTGCTCCTCCTCCATCCTGCAGTGAAGTAGACGGAGATCAGCAAGAAGACAGTTCCAATCAGCGCTGGTCCCATGTCACAAGTCTTGGAAACCGAAGGCAGCAGCATGATGTTAAGTGGACGGGAGTGACTGTGAGAGGTTCGGAGCAGATTGACATAAGGAATAGCTTTCGCTGCACTGGTGCCTGATCTACCTGTACCTTCATCACTGGGATTTCCTGTGTCTGCAACGGCAGTGCTGACTCCAGCAGCGGCTTCGTCGTCGAGTTTGTCTCCGTTCTCTGGATCTGACGGGGCACCGCTTGCCGTGGAAGGACCTGTTGCCGGGAGCAGCGGGCGTACGATATCCTGCTTCTCGTAGGCCTGTGAAAAGGTTCAGCGAATTGTGTGACGGGTAGGAATGGGCGTATTTCTCCATTCCCTTCTCCAGCAGTTCAACGGTGAGAAATGTCTTAGTCTCTGGAGCAAAAACGTTGTATCCAGGAGCACGAGTACAGGACATCAATAAGATGCTCCCAAACATTTTAAACAGGAAAATTGGGTCTATCACAGTTCATGTGGGATTCAAGGACATTATGAAGGGCAGATCAGAACAGCTGAAGATGGGATTTTAAAGAACTGATTGGGTCTCTGCTTGACACCAACAAACACCCCATAATATCTCTCCCTCTGCCCTCCCTAAATCGTGGTATTGAACGTTTCATCAGACTTTTATCCCTCCATAACTGGCTACGAGACTATTACAGCTCTGTGGGTGGAACATTTATTGACAATTTTGATACCTTCTGGAAACAAAGCTCGTTTTATAAGGAGGATGGGATCCACCCAAATCATTTGCATTCCTATATCCTTTCACCATTTTTTTAAAAACAGAAATACCTCATTTACATAAGTATTCAGACCCTTTGATATGTGACTCGAAATGGAACTCAAGTGCATCCTGTTTCCATTGATCATCCTTGAGATGTTTCTACAACTTCATTGGAGTCCACCTGTGGAAAATTCAATTGATTAGACCTGATTTGGAAAAGTACACATCACATGTCTATATAAGGTCCCACAGTTGACAGTGCGTGTCAGAGCAAAAACCAAGTCATGAGGTCAAAGGAATTGTCTGTAGCGCTCAGAGACAGGATTGTGTCGAGGCAAAGATCTGAGGAAGGGTACCAAAAAATGTCTGCAGCATTAAAGGTCCCCAAGAACACAGTGGTATCCATCATTCTTAAAAGGAAAAAGTTTGGAACCACCAAGACTCTTCCTAGAGCTGGTCGCCCGGCCAACTGAGCAATCGGGGTGGGAAGGGCCTTCGTCAGGGAGGTGACCAAGAACCCAATGGTCACTTTGACAGAGCTCCAGAGTTCCTCTGTGGAGATGGGAGAACCTTCCAGAATCACAACCATCTCTGCAGCACTCCACCAATCAGGCCTTTATGGTAGAGTGGCCAGACGGAAGCCACTCCTCAGTAAAAGGCACATGACAGCCCACTTGGAGTTTTCCAAAAGGCACCTAAAGACTCTCAGAACATGAAACAAGATTCTCTGGTCTGATGAAACCAAGATTGAACTCTTTGGCCTGAATGCCAATTGTCACGTCTGGAGGAAACCTGCACCATCCCTACGGTGAAGCATGGTGGTGGCAGCATCATGCTGTGGGGATGTTTTTCAGCCGCAGGGACTGATAGACTAGTCAGGATTGAGGGAAAGATGAACGGAGCAAAGTACAGAGAGGTCCTTGATGAAAACCTGCTACAGAGCGCTCAGGACCTCAGACTGGGGCAAAGGTTCACCTTCTAATAGGACAACGACCCTAAGCACACAGCCAAGACAATTTTAGAATAAGGCTGTAACGTAACAAAATGCCTCTGCCGTAATCATGTGCCTATGAACCTGTTATACTGTTATACTGTCAGAGTTATACTGTTAGAACTGAGGCGGTGTGCCCTTGTAGGAAGTCCACTGTGTGCAGCTCACCCTGCACTAACAGAAATAACATGATCAGGTCTACTTCTGCTAAGCTTTCCAGTAAAGCAATGACAACAATCAAGCATCCCAGAAAAGTGCTAAAAATAGCCCACGTTTTTTAAATGTATTTATTTATTTTTATTTTATTTATTTATTTCACCTTTATTATTTTACGTTAACATATGTAGCCTAAGAAACAAGGTCTATGAAGTCATTAATTTGCTAGTAAATGATGACATTCATATTCGTATCTCTGAAACTCACTTAGATAATACCTTTGATACAGTGGTAGCAATACATGGTTATAACATCTACAGAAAAGACAGAAATGCACATTTGGGCAGTGTTGAAGTAATAATACTAGCTACATTTGTATCTCGGAATCTCACTTAGACAATACCTCTGATATTAGTAGCAATACAAGGTTATAACATTTACAGAAAAGACAAATGCCTGTGGTGAAGGTGTTGCTGTTTATATTCAGAACCACATTCCTGTAATGATTAGAGACGATCTCATGTTAAATACTGTTGAAGTAATATGGCTACAGGTTCATCTGCCTCACCTAAAGCCCATTCTGGTGGGAAGCTGCTATAGACCACCAAGTGCTAACAGTCAGTATCTTGATAATGTGTGAAATGCTTGATAATGTATGTGATATCAACAGAGGTATATTTTCTGGGTGATTTAAATATTGACTGGCTCTCGTCAAGCTGCCCACTCAAGAAAAACTGCCTGCAGCCTGGTTCAGGTTGTCAGTCAACCTACCAGGGTAGTTACAACCAGCACAGGAATGAAATCATCAACATGTATTGATCACATCTTTACTAATGCTGCAGATATTTGCTTGAAAACAGTATCCAGATCCATAGGATGTAGTGATCACAATATAGTAGCCATATCTAGGAAAACCAAAGTTCCAAAGGCTGGGCCTATTATAGTGTATAAGAGGTCTTACATGAAGTTTAGTAGTGATTCTTAGGTTGATGTAAAGAATATTTGTTGGTCTGTGGTGTCTAATGAGGAGTAGCCAGACGCTCTACTTGACACATTTATGAAATTGCTTATTCCAGTTGCTAATAAGTAGGCACCCATTAAGACCCACCGGGGTCTGAAAATCTGGATGGAAAATGATTTAGGATTATAGTGGATGATATTGCCACTCCTATTTGCCATATCTTCAATTTAAGCCTACTAGAAAGTGTGTGCCCTCAGGACTGGAGGGAAGCGAAAGTCATTCCACTATCTAAGAATAGTTAGCCGGCTGGCTCAAATAGTCGACCAATCAGCCTGTTACCAACCCTTAGTAAACTTTTGGAAAAAATTGTGTTTGACATGATACAATGCTATTTTACAGCAAACAAATTGACAACAAACTTTCAGCTTCCTTATAGGGAAGGACATTCAACAAGCACAGGACTTACACAAATGACTGATGATTGGCGGAGAGAAATTGATGATAAAAAGATTGGGGGGGGGGCTGTTTTGTTAGACTTCAGTGCGGCTTTTGACATTATTGATCATAGTCTGCTGCTGGATAAAAAGTATGTGTTATGGCTTTACACCCCCTGCTATAATGTGGATAAAGAGTTACCTGTCTAACAGAACACAGAGGCTGTTCTTTAATGGAAGCCTCTCCAACATAATCCAGGTAATCAGGAATTCCCCAGGGCAGCTGTCTTGGCCCCTTACTTTTTTAAATCTTTACTAACGACTGGCCTTGAGTAAAGCCAGTGTGTCTTTGTATGCAGATGACTCAACACTAAACACGTCAGCTACTACAGCGACTGAAATGACAGCAACACTCAACAAAGAGCTGCAGTTAGTTTCAGAATGGGTGGCAAGGAATAAGTTAGTCCTAAATATTTATAAAATTAAAAACATTGTATTTGGGACAAATCATTCACTAAACCCTAAACCTCAACTAAATCTTGTAATGAATAATGTGGAAATTGAGCAAGTTGAGGTGACTAAACTGCTTGGATTAACCCTGGATTGTAAACTGTCATGGTCAAAACATATTGATACAACAGTAGCTAAGATGGGGAGAAGTCTGTCTATAATAAAGCACTGCTCTGCCTTCTTAACAGCACTATCAACAAGGCAGGTCCTACAGGCCCTAGTTTCTACCTTCTTAACAACACTATCAACAAGGCAGGTCCTACAGGCCCTAGTTTCGACCTTCTCAACAACACTATCAACAAGGCTGGTCCCACAGGCCCTAGTTTCTACCTTCTCAACAACACTATCAACAAGGCAGGTCCTACAGGCCCTAGTTTCTACCTTCTTAACAACACTATCAACAAGGCAGGTCCTACAGGCCCTAGTTTCTACCTTCTCAACAACACTATCAACAAGGCTGGTCCTACAGGCCCTAGTTTCTACCTTCTCTACAACACTATCAACAAGGCAGGTCCTACAGGCCCTAGTTTCTACCTTCTTAACAACACTATCAACAAGGCAGGTCCTACAGGCCCTAGTTTCTACCTTCTTAACAACACTATCAACAAGGCAGGTCCTATAGGCCCTAGTTTCTACCTTCTCAACAACACTATCAACAAGGCTGGTCCTACAGGCCCTAGTTTCTACCTTCTCAACAACACTATCAACAAGGCAGGTCCTACAGGCCCTAGTTTCTACCTTCTCTACAACACTATCAACAAGGCAGGTCCTACAGGCCCTAGTTTCTACCTTCTTAACAACACTATCAACAAGGCAGGTCCTACAGGCCCTAGTTTCAACCTTCTTAACAACACTATCAACAAGGCAGGTCCTACAGGCCCTAGTTTTGTCACACCTGGACTACTGTTCAGTCGTGTGGTCAGGTGCCACAAAAAAGGACTTAGGAAAATTGCAGTTGTCTCAGAGCAGGGCAGCACGGCTGGCCCTTGGATGTACACAGAGAGCTAATATTAATAATATGCATGTCAATCTCTTCTGGCTCAAAGTGGAGGAGAGATTGACTTCATCACCACTTGTATTTGTGAGAGGTATTGACAAGCTGAATTCACCGAGCTGTCTGTCTAAACTACGGGCACACAGCTCAGACACCCATACATACCCCACAAGACATGCCACCAGAGGTCTGTTTAAACTACTGGCACACAGCTCAGACACCCATCCATACCCCACAAGACATGCCACCAGAGGTCTGTTTAAACTACTGGCACACAGCTCAGACACCCATCCATACCCCACAAGACATGCCACCAGAGGTCTGTCTAAACTACTGGCACACAGCTCAGACACCCATACATACCCCACAAGACATGCCACCAGAGGTCTGTCTAAACTACTGGCACACAGCTCAGACACCCATACATACCCCACAAGACATGCCACCAGAGGTCTGTTTAAACTACTGGCACACAGCTCAGACACCCATTCATACCCCACAAGACATGCCACCAGAGGTCTGTTTAAACTACTGGCACACAGCTCAGACACCCATACATACCCCACAAGACATGCCACCAGAGGTCTGTTTAAACTACTGGCACACAGCTCAGACACACATCCATACCCCACAAGACATGCCACCAGAGGTCTGTTTAAACTACTGGCACACAGCTCAGACACCCATACATACCCCACAAGACATGCCACCAGAGGTCTGTCTAAACTACTGGCACACAGCTCAGACACCCATACATACCCCACAAGACATGCCACCAGAGGTCTGTTTAAACTACTGGCACACAGCTCAGACACCCATTCATACCCCACAAGACATGCCACCAGAGGTCTGTTTAAACTACTGGCACACAGCTCAGACACCCATACATACCCCACAAGACATGCCACCAGAGGTCTGTTTAAACTACTGGCACACAGCTCAGACACACATCCATACCCCACAAGACATGCCACCAGAGGTCTGTTTAAACTACTGGCACACAGCTCAGACACCCATCCATACCCCACAAGACATGTCACCAGAGGTCTCTTCACAGTCCCCAAGTCCAGAACAGACTATGGGAGGAGCACAGTACTACATAGAGCCATGACTATATGGGACTTTATTCCACATCAGGTAACTGATACAAGCAGTAAAATTAGATTTAAAAAACAGATAAAATGCACCTTATGGAACAGCGGGGACAGTGAAGAGACACAAACATAGGCACAGACACATACACACACACACACGATAGCATACGCACTATACACACACGTACACATGGATTTAGTGTTTTAGATATGTGGTAGTAGAGTATGGGCTTGAGGTAACACACTTATTATGTTGTTAAATCTGTTGTAAATGTATTGTAATGTTTTTAAAATTGTATAACTGCCTTAATTTTGTTGGACCCCAGTAAGAGTTGCTGCTGCCTTGGCAGGAACTAATGGGGATCCATAATAAACCCCAGGAAGAGTAGCCGCTGCCTTGGCAGGAACTAATGGGGATCCATAATAAACCCCAGGAAGAGTAGCTGCTGCCTTGGCAGGAACTAATGGGGATCCATAATAAACCCCAGGAAGAGCAGCTGCTGTTTTGGCAGCAACTAATGGGATCCATAATAAACCCCAGGAAGAGTAGCTGCTGCCTTGGCAGGAACTAATGGGGATCCATAATAAACCCCAGGAAGAGTAGCTGCTGCCTTGGCAGGAACTAATGGGGATCCATAATAAACCCCAGGAAGAGTAGCTGCTGCCTTGGCAGGAACTAATGGGGATCCATAATAAACCCCAGGAAGAGTAGCCGCTGCCTTGGCAGGAACTAATGGGGATCCATAATAAACCCCCAGGAAGAGTAGCCGCTGCCTTGGCAGGAACTAATGGGGATCCATAATAAACCCCCAGGAAGAGTAGCTGCTGCCTTGGCAGGAACTAATGGGGATCCATAATAAACCCCAGGAAGAGTAGCTGCTGCCTTGGCAGGAACTAATGGGGATCCATAATAAACCCCCAGGAAGAGTAGCTGCTGCCTTGGCAGGAACTAATGGGGATCCATAATAAACCCCAGGAAGAGTAGCTGCTGCCTTGGCAGGAACTAATGGGGATCCATAATAAACCCCAGGAAGAGTAGCTGCTGCTTTGGCAGGAACTAATGGGGATCCATAATAAACCCCAGGAAGAGTAGCTGCTGCCTTGGCAGGAACTAATGGGGATCCTTAATAAACCCCAGGAAGAGTAGCTGCTGCCTTGACAGGAACTAATGGGGATCCATAATAAACCCCAGCAAGAGTAGCTGCTGCCTTGACAGGAACTAATGGGGATCCATAATAAACCCCAGGAAGAGTAGCTGCTGCCTTGGCAGGAACTAATGGGGATCCATAATAAACCCCAGGAAGAGTAGCTGCTGCCTTGGCAGGAACTAACGGGGATCCATAATAAACCCCAGGAAGAGTAGCTGCTGCCTTGGCAGGAACTAACGGGGATCCATAATAATCCCCAGGAAGAGTAGCTGCTGCCTTGGCAGGAACTAATGGGGATCCATAATAAACCCCAGGAAGAGTAGCTGCTGCCTTGACAGGAACTAATGGGGATCCATAATAAACCCCAGGAAGAGTAGCTGCTGCCTTGGCAGGAACTAATGGGGCTCCATAATAAACCCCAGGAAGTGTAGCTGCTGCCTTGGCAGGAACTAATGGGGATCCATAATAAACCCCAGGAAGAGTAGCTGCTGCCTTGGCAGGAACTAATGGGGATCCATAATAAACCCCAGGAAGAGTAGCCGCTGCCTTGGCAGGAACTAATGGGGATCCATAATAAACCCCAGGAAGAGTAGCCGCTGCCTTGGCAGGAACTAATGGGGCTCCATAATAAACCCCAGGAAGAGTAGCCGCTGCCTTGGCAGGAACTAATGGGGATCCATAATAAACCCCAGGAAGAGTAGCTGCTGCCTTGGCAGGAACTAATGGGGCTCCATAATAAACCCCGGGAAGAGTAGCTGCTGTCTTGGCAGGAACGTATAATTATATATTTTTTTTAAACCTTTATTTAACTAGGCAAGTCAGTAAAAAAAAAAATCTTATTTACAATGAAGGCCTAGGAACTCTGGGTTAATAACTAATACAAATACAGTTATTAAACTCTGTAACTGTTTTAAGGTCACCATTGGCCTCATGGTGAAATCCCTGTGCAGTTTCCTTCCTCTCCAGCATCTGAGTTAGGAATGACGCCTGTATCTTTGTCGTGACTGGGTGTATTGATACACCATCCAGAGTGATATTAATAACTTCACCGTGCTCAAAGGGATATTCAATGTCTGCTTATTTTCTACCAATAGGTGCCCTTCTTGGCGAGGCATTGGAAAACCTCCCTGGTCTTTGTGGTTGAATCTGTGTTTGAAATTCACTGCTGGACTGAGGGATCTTACAGTTATCTGTATGTGTGGGGTACATAGTGGTTGTCATTTCAAAAATCATGTTAAACACTATTAATGAACACAGTGTGAGTCCATGCAACTTATTATGAGACTTGTTGAGCAAATCTTTACTCCTGAACTTATTTAGGCTCGCCACAACAAAGGAGTCGAAAACCTATTGACCGAAGACATTTCAGCTTTTCATTTTAATGAATTTGTAAAAATGTTGAAAAACATAATTCCGCTTTGATATTATGGGGTGTGTAGGGCAGTAACAAAAAAAAAAAAATCTACATTTTATGAGTTTTAAATTAATGCTGTACCACACCTCAAAATACGTCCTTTTGGAAACGGACATGCTGTCAGTATAGTAATGTAGGTCTTTAAATGTTGTACACATCAAACTCTGAAATGTATCCGCATCGTAATCCATGTTGTACACGCCAAAGCTGGTAGTAGAAGCTGTCTCCAGTCCCCACAAAATGGATTGTAACATTTTCATGTCTGCCTGCATTTTCATGCTGTGTTTTATTTCCCTACCAGACAACCTGCTGATAGACTACCAGTTCACCTTCAGTCTGTCTCAGGAGGACGACAGATACTACACCTCCATCAACTTTGTAGCCACGCCCGAGGAGGTAGGACCACACCCACACTGCTGGGGTTAGAGGTTAGGGGTCAGGCCACGCCCGAGGAGGTAGGACCACACCCATTCTGCTGGGGTTAGAGGTTAGGGGTCAGGCCACGCCCGAGGAGGTAGGACCACACCCATTCTGCTGGGGTTAGAGGTCAGGCCACGCCCGAGGATGTAGGACCACACCCACACTGCTGGGGGCAGGACAGCCATACTGCTGGGGTAATAGGTCAGCGGTTAGGCCACGCCTATGGAGGTATAAACTAAACAGCAGAGACTAGATGTATTGACACGTACAGTAACACATTCTCCTCTCCTCCCCTCCCCTCCTCTCCTCTCCTCTCCTCTCCTCTCCTCCCCTCCTCTCTCCTCTCCCCTCCCCTCCCCTCCCCTCTCCTCTTCCTCTCCTCCGCAGCAGAATCGTGATCTGGTTGTGTTCATCAACGCCTCCAAGAACTTCAACCTCAACATCACCTGGGCTGCCAGCTTCACAGGTACCGCTCGTTATTCGCTCTATAGTTAAAAAAAAAAACATAGCATATGTTCGCACTGTTTTCAATCTCCCCTCCTTGGAGCCAGTATGAGAGAACCTACTTTAATTAAACCTCGTTTATAAACCTCGTCTCTTCCTCAGTAGGGACCCAAACAGGTGAGGAGATCCCCATTGTCTCCAGGAGTAACATCAAGGAGTTTAAAGACAGTTTCTCCAACGAGAACTTTGACTTCCGCAACAACCCAAACATCACCTTCTTCGTCTATGTCAGCAACTTCACCTGGCCCATCAAGATACAAGTAGGTGACATGAGATATGAGACGCACGTACACACACACATGCACATGCACGTAAACACACACACACACACACACACACACACACACACACACACACACGCACATGCACACACACACATGCACACAAACACACGCACACACACATGCACGTAAACACACACACGTGCGCACACCTCATCTTAGCTGTCCATCGAAGACGATTCCGATAATGCTTCTGTTGTGGATGGGGATGGAATGGGAGGTAGGGGATGGAATGGGAGGTAGGGGAGGGAATGGGAGGTAGGGGAGGGGATGGGAGGTAGGGGATGGAATGGGAGGTAGGGGATGGAATGGGAGGTAGGGGATGGAATGGGAGGTAGGGGATGGAATGGGAGGTAGGGGAGGGAATGGGAGGTAGGGGAGGGAATGGGAGGTAGGGGATGGAATGGGAGGTAGGGGATGGAATGGGAGGTAGGGGATGGAATGGGAGGTAGGGGATGGAATGGGAGGTAGGGGATGGGAGGTAGGGGATGGAATGGGAGGTAGAGGATGGAATGGGAGGTAGGGGATGGGATGTAGGGGATGGAATGGGAGGTAGAGGATGGAATGGGAGGTAGAGGATGGAATGGGAGGTAGGAGATGGAATGGGAGGTAGGGGATGGGAGGTAGGGGATGGAATCGGAGGTAGGGGATGGGAGGTAGGGGATGGAATGGGAGGTAGATGATGGAATGGGAGGTAGGGGATGTAATGGGAGGTAGGGAATGGGAGGTAGGGGATGGAATGGGAGGTAGGGGATGGAATGGGAGGTAGAGGATGGAATGGGAGGTAGAGGATGGGAGGTAGGGGATGGAATGGGAGGTAGGGGATGGGAGGTAGGGGATGGAATGGGAGGTGGGGGATGGAATGGGAGGTAGGGGATGGGAGGTAGGGGATGGAATGGGAGGTGGGGGATGGAATGGGAGGTAGGGGATGGAATGGGAGGTAGGGGATGGGAGGTAGGGGATGGAATGGGAGGTAGGGGATGGGAGGTAGGGGATGGAATGGGAGGTAGGGTATGGAATGGGAGGTAGGGGATGGAATGGGAGGTAGGGGATGGGAGGTAGGGGATGGAATGGGAGGTAGGGGATGGGAGGTAGGGAATGGAATGGGAGGTAGGGGATGGGAGGTAGGGGATGGGAGGAGGGGGATGGAATGGGAGGTAGGGGATGGGAGTTAGGGGATGGGAGGAGGGGGATGGAATGGGAGGTAGGGGATGGGAGGTAGGGAATGGAATGGGAGGTAGGGGATGGGAGGTAGGGAATGGAATGGGAGGTAGGGGATGGGAGGTAGGGAATGGAATGGGAGGCGGGGGATGGAATGGGAGGTAGGGGATGGAATGGGAGGTAGGGGAGGCAATGGGAGGTAGGGAATGGGAGGTAGAGGATGAAATGGGAGGTAGGGGATGGAATGGGAGGTAGGGAATGGAATGGGAGGTAGGGGAGGGAATGGGAGGTAGGGGAGGGAATGGGAGATAGGGGATGGAATGGGAGGTAGGGGAGGGAATGGGAGGTAGGGAATGGAATGGGAGGTAGGGGATGGAATGGGAGGTAGGGGATGGAATGGGAGGTAGGGGTTGGAATGGGAGGTAGGGAATGGAATGGGAGGTAGGGGAGGGAATGGGAGATAGGGGATGGAATGGGAGGTAGGGGATGGAATGGGAGGTAGGGGATGGAATGGGAGGTAGGGGATGGAATGGGAGGTAGAGGATGGAATGGGAGGTAGGGGAGGGAATGGGAGGTAGGGAATGGTATGGGAGGTAGGGGATGGGATGGGAGGTAGGGGAGGGAATGGGAGGTAGGGGAGGGAATGGGAGGGAGAGGAGGGAATGGGAGATAGGGGAGGGAATGGGAGGTAGAGGAGGGGATGGGAGGTAGGGGAGGGAATGGGAGGTAGGGGAGGGAATGGGAGGGAGAGGAGGGAATGGGAGATAGGGGAGGGAATGGGAGGTAGAGGAGGGGATGGGAGGTAGGGGAGGGAATGGGAGGTAGGGGAGGGAATGGGAGGTAGGGGAGGGAATGGGAGGTAGGGGATGGAATGGGAGGTAGGGAATAGAATGGGAGGTAGGGGATGGAATGGGAGGTAGGGGATGGAATGGAGGTAGGGAGGGAATGGGAGGTAGGGAATGGAATGGGAGGTAGGGGATGGAATGGGAGGTAGAGGAGGGAATGGGAGGTAGGGAATGGTATGGGAGGTAGGGGATGGGATGGGAGGTAGGGGATGTTACAGTGCTAGGGTTACCAGGCTGGAGGGGGGGAGGGGGGAGGGGGGGGGGATGTTACAGTGCTAGGGTTACCAGGCTGGAGGGGGAGGGGGAGATGGGGATG